>NW_028127294.1:0-8568 GCF_965231255.1 Vanellus vanellus | reverse complement strand
CCCAAACGCCCCAAACTGGACTACGGCCCCGAGGGGCTGCACAAGCGCCTGCAGCGGCACAGCCCCCGCGCCACCACCGAGGTACCCCCACGCTCCGGGGGGTCCCCGACCCCCTCCCCTCATCATCCCACGTATCGGGGTCCCCCTGAGCCCCCCTGACCCCCCTCGTGCCCCCCAGATCACGGTGACGGAGGAGATGGCGGCCCCCCCCCGTGGCCCCCGCGACGAGTGGGACAGCGAAGGCGGCGGCGGCTTCTCCCTCTTCTACGACGGGTTCAGCGTGGACGGGCACGGGGACTCGGACAGCAAGGTGGGACTGGGAGCACTGGGAGGGACTGGGGGGGGACTGGGAGAGGCTGGGGGATTACTGGAAGGGACTGGAGGTTACTGGGACAGACTGGGATGAGCTGGGGAGTCACTGGGAGAGGCTGGGAGGTGCTGGGGGGGGACTGGGACAGACTGGGAGCAACTGGGGGTTATTGGGACTGATTTGGCGGCACTGGGGAGTCACTGGGGGGGGGACTGGGACAGACTGGGAGACGCTAGGGCATCGCTGGGAGGAACTTTGGGTTACTGGGACTGGGACAGCCTGGGGGGTTACTGAAACAGATCGGGAGCAACTGGGGGTTACTGGGTGGGACTGGGGGGTTACCGGAGAGACTGGGAGGTGCTGAGGCATCACTGGGAGGGAGAAAGGGGTTACTGGGACAGATTGGGAGGCACTGGGGGGTGACTGGGAGGCACTGGGAGGGCTCCTGGCCGCCTGGGCTCACACGGGGGGGCTCAGTCGGAGGGGGAGGGGGCCGGCGAGGTGCTGAGCGAGGAGGAGGAGGAGGAGGAGGAGGAGGAAGAAGAGGAGGAGGAGGAGGAGGACGAGGAGGAAGAGGAGGAGGACGAGGAGTCGGGCAACGCCTCGGACCGGGTGAGGGGCGGCGGGGGGTGGGGTGGGGTGGGGGGGTCGGGGGGTGCTTGGGGGGGTCCTGACGGAGTCGTGCGTGTGTCCCCCCCCAGAGCGCGTCCAGCGCCCGGCGCAGGGCCCGGCGCCGCTGGAAGGAGAGTCCGTGGCTGAAACCGGCGCGGAAACGCAAACGCAAAGAGCCGCGGGGCAAGGAGAGAGGTACGGGGCGGGGGAGCCTAGAAACCGATAAGTGGGGGTGAGGGGGAGCCTTGAAACGGATGAATGGAGAAGGAAGAGACTTGAAACTGATAATCGGCGTAAGGGGGAGCCTTAAAATTCAAAAGTTGGGGTGGGGGAGCCCTGAAGCTGATAAATTGAGCTGGGGAGAGACTTGAAACAGTTACGTTTTGGGAAGAGGAGACCCAAGTTTGATACATTTGGGGAAGGGGAGCCGCGGAACTAGTAAATTTGTGGAGACAAGAATATAAAAATAAGGAATGAGACCAAAAGGGTGCGAAACCTACTAAGTTGGGGGAAAATGAGATTTAAAATTGGTACGTTTAAGGAAAAGGAATACTAAAATTGTCAAATTGGTGGGGGGGACGTGGCGTGGCAGAAGGAAACGGGGGAGGGAGCACCCCCACGATGGGGCGGGGCCTCAGGGTGGTGATGTCAGCGGTGATGTCAGACCCCTGACCCCTCCCCCCCCCCCAGGCGTGCCCGGAGCCCCCCCAGGGGCCCCCCCCAGCGAATACACGGAGGTGCCGCTGGGCTGCCTGCAGCTCCCGGGGGGCGGAGCCATCTCCCCGCAGCCCCCAGGTAAGGTCACGCCCACACAGGCCACGCCCTCTTCAGGGCACCTGGCCACGCCCACATCGTGTGGCACCACTCCCTGTGCCCAGTTCCCCCCATCAGAGTCTGGCAGCGCACTGGCCACGCCCCCTCCATGTGGCCACGCCCCCTTCCAAGTCACCCTGTCCGTGTGCCTGTCATAGGGTGCAATCCCCCTCCTAGACCCCGCCCCCGCGTGAGGCTCCGCCCCCATATGCAGTCCCTTACCAGTCCATTGCCCTGCAGCCCCGCCCTTCTCCCTAGACCACGCCCCCTCCCCTGAAGCCCCGCCCCAGCCTCCTCTCCCAGCCCATGCTCTCCCCTCGTGGCCCCGCCCCCTCCCCTCTGCGGCCACACCCCCATAGGCAATCCCCCATCTGTTCCCTTGTGGCCCCGCCCCTCCTCGTAAACCACGCCCTCTCCCTCTGAGGCCCCGCCCCCCCACCCAGCTTCACTCCCCTCCCAGCCCTTGCTCTCCCCTTGTCGCCCGCCCCCCTGAGCGAGGCCCCGCCCCCCTGAGCGAGGCCCCGCCCCCCTGAGCGAGGCCCCGCCCCCGCAGGCCCGGCGGGGGGGCTGGAGGCGGAGCGCTTCGAGGAGCTGCCGCTCTGCTCCTGCCGCATGGAGGCCCCCAAAGTGGAGCGGGGGGGCGAGGGGGCCCGGGGGCTCTGCATGGCCACCGAGAGCGTCGACGGGCAGGTGGGCGGCCGGGGGGGCCGGGGGGCTGCAGGGGTTTGGGGTTCCCCAGCATGGGGGGGGGGTCACGGGGGGACCCAGGGGTTTTGGGGGGACCCTGCTGTTGGGGAGGTCAGAGGGGTGCGGGGGGGGTCTAAAAGGTTTTGGGGGACCCTCCTGGCGTCGGGGGGTTGGGGGCCGGGGGGTGGGTGGTAACCCAGGCGTTTTGGGGGGGGACGGGGACACCCCCAGGTGGCGGGTGGGGGGATCCGGGCGTTTGGGTGGGGGCTGAGGGGGAACCCCGAAGGACTGGGGAGGGGGCCACACTCACAATTTAGGGGGGGACATGAGTGCCCGGGAGGAGAAGCCCCCCTGTGCCTTTGGGGGGGGGGCCCGGGCACATAGAAGGGGGTGTAGGGAAAGGGGTCCGTGGTGGGACGTGGGGAGGGAGGAGGGTGTCCTGGGATGGGGGGGGGAGGTGCGAGTACCCCCCCCCGTTTTTGCCCCCCCCCCCCCAGCTGAGCGGCTGCGGCAGCAGCATCCTGAAGCGGGAGACGATGCGCCCCTCCAGCCGCGTCCCCCTCATGGTGCTCTGCGAGAGCCACCGCGCGCGCATGGTCAAGCACCACTGCTGCCCCGGCTGCGGCTACTTCTGCACCGCCGTGAGTCGGGGGCACGGGCACCGGGGGGGCACGGGGACCCCCTCGAGCCCCTCAAAAGCTCTTTAGGGACCCCAAAGACCCTCTGTCCTCCCCCCGGACCCCCTTTAGGGACCCCAAAGATCCTTTGTAACCCCCCGGGACCCCTTGTAACCCCCCGGGACCCCTTTAGGGACCCCAAAGACCCCCTGTACCCCCCCAAAAATCCCCTTGGGCACCCCCTGACCCCCACATGCCCCCAGGGGACATTTCAGAAGAGTCGGTCTCATGTATGACTAAAGTCTGGGACCCCCTGTGCCCCCCTAGGGCACCCCAAACCTCCTCTGGGGACCCCCTGACCCCCCCGTGCCCCCCAGGGGACGTTCCTGGAGTGCCACCCCAATGTGTCCGTCATGACTGGGACCACCCAGACCCCCTTTAGCCCCCCAAAACCCCTTTAGGGACCCCAAGGACCCCCTAAACACCCGTAGGACCCCCCCAGGACCCCCTGGGGACCCCCTGACCCCCCTGTGCCCCCCAGGGGACGTTCCTGGAGTGCCACCCCAATGCGTCCATCGTGGCTGGGACCCCCCGGACCCCCTTTAGCCCCCCAAAACCCCTTTAGGGACCCCAAGGACCCCCTAAACACCCGTAGGACCCCCTGGGGACCCCCTGACCCCCCCGTGCCCCCCAGGGGACGTTCCTGGAGTGCCACCCCAATGTGTCCATCGTGGCTGGGACCCCCCGGACCCCCTTTAGCCCCCCAAAACCCCTTTAGGGACCCCAAGGACCCCCTAAACACCCGTAGGACCCCCCCAGGACCCCCTGGGGACCCCCTGACCCCCCCGTGCCCCCCAGGGGACGTTCCTGGAGTGCCACCCGGACGTGCGCATCGGGCACCGCTTCCACCGGGGCTGCGTCTCGCAGCTCAACGGGATGATCTTCTGCCCCCACTGCGGCGAAGACGCCTCCGAGGCGCAGGAGGTGACGCTGCCCCGCGCCGAGGGGACCCCCCCGGCCCCCCCCACCGCCGCCGTCCCCCCCGAACCCCGCCGCCGCCCCCCCGCCCCCCGCACCGATGCCCCCACCCCCAGGTACGGCACGGGGAGGGGGGGCTGGGGGGGGTGGAGGGGATCTGGGGGGCTTTGGGGGGTTTAGGGTCATTTGGGGGGGGTATGAAAGGGTTTTCGGGGCTCTCTGAGGGGTTTAAGGTAATATAGGGGGGCACTTGGGGGGTTTGGGGGAGTATGAAGGGGTTTGGGGGTCTTGGGGGTGCACGAACAGGTTTTGGAGCGGCTATAGGGGGTTTAAGGTTATAGAGGGGGGTCTCGGGGGGGGCATGAGGGAGTTTGGGGGCCTCTGGGGGGTGCACAAAGGCTTTTGCGGGGACTGTGGGGGGGTTTAAGGTTGTCTGGGGGGCTTTTGGGGGGTATGAAGGGGTTTGGGGGGGTCTGGGGGGATACATTGGACTTGGGGGGTTACAAAGAGTCTTTGGGGGGGTACGTGGGATTTGGGGGGCTCTGGGCTCACTCAGAGCTTCGGGGGGGTCCCGGGGGTACCCCAACCCCCCTCTTGACCCCCCCCTCCCCCCCCAGCGCGCGGATGCGTGGGCAGGGGGAGGGCCGGGCGCCCCCCCCGGACCCCCGTGCGGAGCCCATCGACAGCTCGGGGGGGCCGGCGCTGGCGCTGCCCTCGGGGGGGGCCCTGTCGGCGCGGGGGCTGGCGCCCGGCCCGGCCCGCGACCTGCTGGAGAAGGCGCTGGTGGGGCAGGAGGCGGAGAGGTGGGGCGCCCCCGGGACCCCCAGCACCCCCTGACCTCCCCCTGGGACCCCCTGACCCACCCCGACCCCCCAGAGACCACCAACACCCCCTGACCCCCCGATACCCCTCTGACCCCCCCCAGGGACCCCCAAAACCCCCCTGGTCCCCCCTGACCCACCCCAAACTCCCCAGGGGCCCCCGACACCCCCTGACCCCCCCCCCGAGGGACCCCCAAACCCCCCTGAACCCCCCAGTGCCCCACATGGGGTCCCCCACTAGTTCCAGTATCCCCAGTCGGGGGTCGTCCCCCCCAGGCTCTGAGTACCCCACAATACCCCCAGTGCTCCCCCAGTATAAGGTCTCTCAGCCTTCCACTACCCCCAGTATAGAGTCCCCCACCCCTCCAGTGGTCCCAGTACCCCCAGTATAGGGTCCCCTAACCCCCCAGTATCCCCAGTGTGGGCTCCCTCAGCCTCCCAGTACCCCCAGTGTGGGGTCCCCCAACCCCCCCATACCCCAGTGTGGGGTCCCTCGGCCTCCCAGTGCTCCCAGTACCCCCAGTTCCCCCCCCAACAGGCGGAAGAAGCTGCGGTTCCACCCCCGGCAGCTCTACGTCTCCGTCAAACAGGGAGAGCTGCAGAAGGTGGTCCTGATGCTGCGTGAGTGGGGGGTCGGGGGGGGGTCGGGGGGAGCTGGGACCCCCCAGAGTGTCCCTCAGGGCTGGGGGGGATCCGGCACGGCTTTGGGGTGTCCTGGGAGGGGGGGTTGGGTTGTCACAGCCCCTCTGGGGGGGTCCCAGCTCCTCCTGGGGGTCCTCATCAGCCTTTTGCCCCCCCCCCAGTGGACAACCTGGACCCCAACTTCCAAAGCGACGCGCAGAGCAAGCGCACCCCCCTGCACGCGGCGGCGCAGAAGGGGTACCTCGAAATCTGCCACCTCCTGCTGCAGGTGGGCTGGGGGTACTGGGAGCACTGGGAGGCGGAGGGACCCCACACTGGGGGTACTGGGGGGTTGGGGGAGCCTGTCCTGGGGGAACTGAGAGCAGTGGGAGGGTGGGAGACGCTATACTGGGTGTACTGGGGGCACTGGGAGGCTGAGGGACCCCGTACTAGGGGTACTGGGGGGCTGAGAAACCCTTTAGTGAGAGTACTGGAAGTACTGGGGGGGTGGGAGACCCTATAGTGGGGTACTGGGAGACTTTGGGGGGCGGAGGACCCTATAGTGGAGGTACTGGGGGGCTGAGAGACCTTATACTGGGGGTACTGGGAGCACTGGGGGTATTGGGAGGTACTTGGAGTCTGGGGAGATCTCACAGTGGGGCTACTGGGAGCACTGGGGGGCTGGGGGACCCCACACTGGGGGTACTGAGGGGTTGGGGGACCCTATACTGGGGGTACTGGGAGCACGGGGGGGGTTCCCTGTGGGTCTGGGGGGGTCCCCTGGGGAGTCCTCAGCACTCTGCGGCGTTCCCTGGAGCTCCAGGGGGTCGCCGGGGGTTGCTGTGGGTTTGGGGGGTGTCCCTGACGTCATGTCCCCCCCCCCGTCCCCCCCCCAGGCGGGCGCCAACATCAACGCGACGGACAAACTGCGCCGGACGCCGCTGATGGAGGCGGTGGCCAACAACCACGTGGAGACGGCGCGGTACATGGTGCGGCGGGGCGGCTGCGTCTACAGCAAGGTGGGCGGTGACGTCGGCGAGGGGCTGTGACATCATCACCCCACCACCACCTTTTCCGGTGATGTCATTGCGCTCTTTCCCCCCCCAGGAGGAGGACGGCTCCACCTGCCTCCACCACGCCGCCAAGAACGGCAACTTGGAGATGGTGGACCTGCTGCTCTCCACCGGGCAGGTGGACGTCAACGCTCAGGTGGGACCCCCGAAATCGGGGGGGGGACACGACCCCCGGTGTCCAGCGGGGCTGACCCCGCCCCCCCCCTCCATCAGGACAACGGCGGTTGGACCCCCATCATTTGGGCGGCGGAGCACAAACACATCGAGGTCATCCGGCGGCTGCTGACGCGCGGTGCTGATGTCACTCTCACCGACAACGTGAGTCACCCTCCACCCCCGCCCCAGGGCAGTTTTAGGGACCCCCCCAGGTCCCCCCACGGCTGTTTCGGGGACCCTCAGATGTTTTGGAGGCCACTCAGGGCGGTTTCAAGGACTTTAGCCTCGCAAAAGGCGGTTTCAAGGCTCCCCCAGAATGATTTCACATCCCCCCCCAGGCAGTTTCAAGCCCCCCCTCGATGTTTTGAAGCCCCCCCAGCTCTTTTCTGAGGTGCCTTTTACCCAAAAAAGTAGTTTCAGGGCCCTCCCAGGTGTGTTTACTTCCCACAGGGCTCTTTTGAAGTCGTTTCCCCCCCCCAAAAGGCAGTCTCAGACCCCCCCGATGCTTTTGAGACCCCCCCGAGGACCCTTTCAAAATGCCCTGCTCCCCACAAAAGGCGGTTTCAAGGCCCCCAGAGGTATATTTACCCCCCCAGAAGGTGGGTTCTGCCCCCGCAGAGGTGTTTTTTTGCCCCCATGGGGTGGGGTTTTCCCCCCAGGGTTGTTTTTGCCCCCCAGGAGATGGATTTCGCTCCCTCCCCCCCCCCCGAGCTGTTTTTTGCCCCCCAGGAGATGCGGTTTGCCCCCCCAGGGGTAGTTTATCCCCGACCCACACATCGTTTTTTCCCTCCAAAGGTATTCCCCCCCTCCCCCCTCCCCAAAAAAATATTTTTTGACCCTCAGAGGTGCATTTTTTCCCCCAGAGGTGTTTTTTGTCCCCCAGGACAGTGGGTTCTGCCCCCCCCGAGGTGTGTTTGGCCCCCATGGGGTGGGTTTCCCCCCCCCCGGGAGATGGGTCCCCCCCCGGGAGGCAGTTTTGCTCCTGCAGGAAAGACTTTTTCTCCCCCAAGAAGAGGGGGGGAGCACGTTTGCCCCGGCGGGGGGGGGGCAACTTTGCCCGGGGGGGGCAGTTCGTGACGGAGGTGTGGTCCCCCCCGGGCAGGAGGAGAACATCTGCCTGCACTGGGCCTCCTTCACGGGCAGCGCGGAGATCGCGGAGGTGCTGCTGAACGCGCAGTGCGACCTCCACGCCGTCAACTTCCACGGGGACACCCCCCTCCACATCGCCGCCCGCGAGAGCTACCACGACTGCGTCATGTGAGGGGGGGCCGGGGGGGCCTCCGGGTGCCGGGTCTATATGGGGTGGGGGTCTCGGGGGGTGTCAGGGGGTCAATGGGGGGGTGTAGGGGGTCTGTGGGGGTCAGGGACTTCGGGGGGGCAGGAGGTGCCCGGGGGTCTGGGGCCGGGGGGGGCCGGGGGGGTCTGGGGGGCCTCCGGGTGCCGGGGTCTATATGAGGTGGGGGTCTCGGGGGGTGTCAGGGGGTCAATGGGGGGGTGTAGGGGGTCTGTGTGGGTCAGGGACTTCGGGGGGGCAGGGGGTGCCCGGGGGTCTGGGGCAGGGGGGGTCTGGGGGGGCTCCGGGTGCGGGGTCTATATAGGGTGGGGGTCTCGGAGGGGGGGGGCGTTGGGGGGGGTCTGTGTGGGTCAGGGGGTCTATGCGGGGGCAGGGAGTGCCTGGATGTCTGGGTCGGGGGGGGGGTACCTAGGTGCTGGGGTCTATATGGGGGGGGGGTCTCGGGGGGGGGTCAGGGGGTCAATGGGGGGGTGTGGGGGTCTGGGGGGGGGCAGGGGGTGCTCAGACGTCTGGGTCCAGGGGGGCTTGGGGGCACCTAGATGCTGGGGTCTATATGGGGGGGGGGGGGGGGCTTGGGGGGGGGCAG
>NW_028127295.1:0-74387 GCF_965231255.1 Vanellus vanellus | reverse complement strand
GAAAAACAGGTGCTTTTGAGGCTAGGAGTCCGCCAGGAAAGCAGAGAGGGCCAAATTGTCTGTGGCATTTGAAAGGGGTTCCAGGAGGCAGTGAGGACCAGCATCACTTTTCCCCGCTGGCACCTTTGCTGTGGCAGCAAAAGCTGGACGTTTGTCTTTTTTGCTCGGCGCCGAGAGTGAAAAAAGGTGCTTTTGAGGCTAGAGTGCGCAGGAAAGCAGAGAGGGCCAAATTGTCTGGGGCATTTGAAGGGGTTCCAGGAGGCAGTGAGGACCAGCATCACTTTTCCCCGCTGGCACCTTTGCTGTGGCAGCAAAAGCTGGACGTTTGTCTTTTTTCCTCTGGGGCGCCGAAAGTGAAAAAAGGTGCTTTTGAGGCTAGAGTGCGCAGGAAAGCAGAGAGGGCCAAATTGTCTGGGGCATTTGAAGGGGTTCCAGGAGGCAGTGAGGACCAGCATCACTTTTCCCCGCTGGCACCTTTGCTGTGGCAGCAAAAGCTGGACGTTTGTCTTTTTTGCTCCGGAGGGCGCCGAAAGTGAAAAAAGGTGCTTTTGAGGCTAGAGTGCGCAGGAAAGCAGAGAGGGCCAAATTGTCTGGGGCATTTGAAGGGGTTCCAGGAGGCAGTGAGGACCAGCATCACTTTTCCCCGCTGGCACCTTTGCTGTGGCAGCAAAAGCTGGACGTTTGTCTTTTTTCCTCTGGGGGGCGCCGAAAGCGAAAAAAGGTGCTTTTGAGGCTAGAGTCGGCAGGAAAGCAGAGAGGGCCAAATTGTCTGGGGCATTTGAAGGGGTTCCAGGAGGCAGTGAGGACCAGCATCACTTTTCCCCGCTGGCACCTTTGCTGTGGCAGCAAAAGCTGGACGTTTGTCTTTTTTCCTCTGGGGGGCGCCGAAAGTGAAAAAAGGTGCTTTTGAGGCTAGAGTGCGCAGGAAAGCAGAGAGGGCCAAATTGTCTGGGGCATTTGAAGGGGTTCCAGGAGGCAGTGAGGACCAGCATCACTTTTCCCCGCTGGCACCTTTGCTGTGGCAGCAAAAGCTGGACGTTTGTCTTTTTTGCTCCGGAGGGCGCCGAAAGTGAAAAAAGGTGCTTTTGAGGCTAGAGTGCGCAGGAAAGCAGAGAGGGCCAAATTGTCTGGGGCATTTGAAGGGGTTCCAGGAGGCAGTGAGGACCAGCATCACTTTTCCCCGCTGGCACCTTTGCTGTGGCAGCAAAAGCTGGACGTTTGTCTTTTTTGCTCTGGCAGCGCCGAAAGTGAAAAAAGGTGCTTTTGAGGCTAGAGTGCGCAGGAAAGCAGAGAGGGCCAAATTGTCTGGGGCATTTGAAGGGGTTCCAGGAGGCAGTGAGGACCAGCATCACTTTTCCCCGCTGGCACCTTTGCTGTGGCAGCAAAAGCTGGACGTTTGTCTTTTTTCCTCTGGGGGGCGCCGAAAGTGAAAAAAGGTGCTTTTGAGGCTAGAGTGCGCAGGAAAGCAGAGAGGGCCAAATTGTCTGGGGCATTTGAAGGGGTTCCAGGAGGCAGTGAGGACCAGCATCACTTTTCCCCGCTGGCACCTTTGCTGTGGCAGCAAAAGCTGGACGTTTGTCTTTTTTCTCCGGAGGGCGCCGAAAGTGAAAAAAGGTGCTTTTGAGGCTAGAGTGCGCAGGAAAGCAGAGAGGGCCAAATTGTCTGGGGCATTTGAAGGGGTTCCAGGAGGCAGTGAGGACCAGCATCACTTTTCCCCGCTGGCACCTTTGCTGTGGCAGCAAAAGCTGGACGTTTGTCTTTTTTCCTCTGGGGGGCGCCGAAAGTGAAAAAAGGTGCTTTTGAGGCTAGAGTGCGCAGGAAAGCAGAGAGGGCCAAATTGTCTGGGGCATTTGAAGGGGTTCCAGGAGGCAGTGAGGACCAGCATCACTTTCCCCGCTGGCACCTTTGCTGTGGCAGCAAAAGCTGGACGTTTGTCTTTTTTCCTCTGGGGGGCGCCGAAAGTGAAAAAAGGTGCTTTTGAGGCTAGAGTGCGCAGGAAAGCAGAGAGGGCCAAATTGTCTGGGGCATTTGAAGGGGTTCCAGGAGGCAGTGAGGACCAGCATCACTTTTCCCGCTGGCACCTTTGCTGTGGCAGCAAAAGCTGGACGTTTGTCTTTTTGCTCCGGGGGGCGCCGAAAGTGAAAAAAGGTGCTTTTGAGGCTAGAGTCGGCAGGAAAGCAGAGAGGGCCAAATTGTCTGGGGCATTTGAAGGGGTTCCAGGAGGCAGTGAGGACCAGCATCACTTTTCCCCGCTGGCACCTTTGCTGTGGCAGCAAAAGCTGGACGTTTGTCTTTTTTCCTCTGGGGGGCGCCGAAAGTGAAAAAAGGTGCTTTTGAGGCTAGAGTGCGCAGGAAAGCAGAGAGGGCCAAATTGTCTGGGGCATTTGAAGGGGTTCCAGGAGGCAGTGAGGACCAGCATCACTTTTCCCCGCTGGCACCTTTGCTGTGGCAGCAAAAGCTGGACGTTTGTCTTTTTTGCTCCGGAGGGCGCCGAAAGTGAAAAAAGGTGCTTTTGAGGCTAGAGTGCGCAGGAAAGCAGAGAGGGCCAAATTGTCTGGGGCATTTGAAGGGGTTCCAGGAGGCAGTGAGGACCAGCATCACTTTTCCCCGCTGGCACCTTTGCTGTGGCAGCAAAAGCTGGACGTTTGTCTTTTTTCCTCCGGAGGGCGCCAAAAGTGAAAAAAGGTGCTTTTGAGGCTAGAGTCAGCAGGAAAGCAGAGAGGGCCAAATTGTCTGGGGCATTTGAAGGGGTTCCAGGAGGCAGTGAGGACCAGCATCACTTTTCCCCGCTGGCACCTTTGCTGTGGCAGCAAAAGCTGGACGTTTGTCTTTTTTCCTCCGGAGGGCGCCGAAAGTGAAAAAAGGTGCTTTTGAGGCTAGAGTGCGCAGGAAAGCAGAGAGGGCCAAATTGTCTGGGGCATTTGAAGGGGTTCCAGGAGGCAGTGAGGACCAGCATCACTTTTCCCCCCTGGCACCTTTGCTGTGGCAGCAAAAGCTGGACGTTTGTCTTTTTTGCTCCGGAGGATGCCGAAAGTGAAAAAAGGTGCTTTTGAGGCTAGAGTGCGCAGGAAAGCAGAGAGGGCCAAATTGTCTGGGGCATTTGAAGGGGTTCCAGGAGGCAGTGAGGACCAGCATCACTTTTCCCCGCTGGCACCTTTGCTGTGGCAGCAAAAGCTGGACGTTTGTCTTTTTTCCTCTGGGGGGCGCCGAAAGTGAAAAAAGGTGCTTTTGAGGCTAGAGTCGGCAGGAAAGCAGAGAGGGCCAAATTGTCTGGGGCATTTGAAGGGGTTCCAGGAGGCAGTGAGGACCAGCATCACTTTTCCCCGCTGGCACCTTTGCTGTGGCAGCAAAAGCTGGACGTTTGTCTTTTTTGCTCCGGATGGCGCCGATACTGAAAAAAGGTGCTTTTGAGGCTAGAGTGCGCAGGAAAGCAGAGAGGGCCAAATTGTCTGGGGCATTTGAAGGGGTTCCAGGAGGCAGTGAGGACCAGCTTCACTTTTCCCCGCTGGCACCTTTGCTGTGGCAGCAAAAGCTGGACGTTTGTCTTTTTTGCTCCAAACAGCGGCGAAAGCGAAAAAAGGTGCTTTTGAGGCTAGAGTGCGCAGGAAAGCAGAGAGGGCCAAATTGTCTGGGGCATTTGAAGGGGTTCCAGGAGGCAGTGAGGACCAGCATCACTTTTCCCCGCTAGCACCTTTGCTGTGGCAGCAAAAGCTGGACGTTTGTCTTTTTTGCTCCGGAGGGCGCCGAAAGCGAAAAAAGGTGCTTTTGAGGCTAGAGTGCGCAGGAAAGCAGAGAGGGCCAAATTGTCTGGGGCATTTGAAGGGGTTCCAGGAGGCAGTGAGGACCAGCATCACTTTTCCCCGCTGGCACCTTTGCTGTGGCAGCAAAAGCTGGACGTTTGTCTTTTTTGCTCCGGAGGGCGCCGAAAGTGAAAAAAGGTGCTTTTGAGGCTAGAGTGCGCAGGAAAGCAGAGAGGGCCAAATTGTCTGGGGCATTTGAAGGGGTTCCAGGAGGCAGTGAGGACCAGCATCACTTTTCCCCGCTGGCACCTTTGCTGTGGCAGCAAAAGCTGGACGTTTGTCTTTTTTCCTCCGGAGGGCGCCGAAAGTTAAAAAATGTGCTTTTGAGGCTAGAGTGCGCAGGAAAGCAGAGAGGGCCAAATTGTCTGGGGCATTTGAAGGGGTTCCAGGAGGCAGTGAGGACCAGCATCACTTTTCCCCGCTGGCACCTTTGCTGTGGCAGCAAAAGCTGGACGTTTGTCTTTTTTCCTCCGGAGGGCGCCGAAAGTGAAAAAAGGTGCTTTTGAGGATAGAGTGCGCAGGAAAGCAGAGAGGGCCAAATTGTCTGGGGCATTTGAAGGGGTTCCAGGAGGCAGTGAGGACCAGCATCACTTTTCCCCGCTGGCACCTTTGCTGTGGCAGCAAAAGCTGGACGTTTGTCTTTTTTCCTCTGGGGGGCGCCGAAAGTGAAAAAAGGTGCTTTTGAGGCTAGAGTGCGCAGGAAAGCAGAGAGGGCCAAATTGTCTGGGGCATTTGAAGGGGTTCCAGGAGGCAGTGAGGACCAGCATCACTTTTCCCCGCTGGCACCTTTGCTGAGGCAGCAAAAGCTGGACGTTTGTCTTTTTTGCTCCGGATGGCGCCGATACTGAAAAAAAGTTGCTTTTGAGGCTAGAGTGCGCAGGAAAGCAGAGAGGGCCAAATTGTCTGGGGCATTTGAAGGGGTTCCAGGAGGCAGTGAGGACCAGCATCACTTTTCCCCGCTGGCACCTTTGCTGTGGCAGCAAAAGCTGGACGTTTGTCTTTTTTGCTCCAAACAGCGGCGAAAGCGAAAAAAGGTGCTTTTGAGGATAGAGTGCGCAGGAAAGCAGAGAGGGCCAAATCGTCTGGGGCATTTGAAGGGGTTCCAGGAGGCAGTGAGGACCAGCATCACTTTTCCCCGCTGGCACCTTTGCTGTGGCAGCAAAAGCTGGACGTTTGTCTTTTTTGCTCCGGAGGGCGCCGAAAGTGAAAAAAGGTGCTTTTGAGGCTAGAGTGCGCAGGAAAGCAGAGAGGGCCAAATTGTCTGGGGCATTTGAAGGGGTTCCAGGAGGCAGTGAGGACCAGCATCACTTTTCCCCGCTGGCACCTTTGCTGTGGCAGCAAAAGCTGGACGTTTGTCTTTTTTGCTCCAAACAGCGGCGAAAGCGAAAAAAGGTGCTTTTGAGGCTAGAGTGCGCAGGAAAGCAGAGAGGGCCAAATTGTCTGGGGCATTTGAAGGGGTTCCAGGAGGCAGTGAGGACCAGCATCACTTTTCCCCGCTGGCACCTTTGCTGTGGCAGCAAAAGCTGGACGTTTGTCTTTTTTCCTCCGGAGGGCGCCGAAAGTGAAAAAAGGTGCTTTTGAGGCTAGAGTCAGCAGGAAAGCAGAGAGGGCCAAATTGTCTGGGGCATTTGAAGGGGTTCCAGGAGGCAGTGAGGACCAGCATCACTTTTCCCCGCTGGCACCTTTGCTGTGGCAGCAAAAGCTGGACGTTTGTCTTTTTTCCTCTGGGGGGCGCCGAAAGCGAAAAAAGGTGCTTTTGAGGCTAGAGTCGGCAGGAAAGCAGAGAGGGCCAAATTGTCTGGGGCATTTGAAGGGGTTCCAGGAGGCAGTGAGGACCAGCATCACTTTTCCCCGCTGGCACCTTTGCTGTGGCAGCAAAAGCTGGACGTTTGTCTTTTTTCCTCTGGGGGGCGCCGAAAGTGAAAAAAGGTGCTTTTGAGGCTAGAGTCGGCAGGAAAGCAGAGAGGGCCAAATTGTCTGGGGCATTTGAAGGGGTTCCAGGAGGCAGTGAGGACCAGCATCACTTTTCCCCGCTGGCACCTTTGCTGTGGCAGCAAAAGCTGGACGTTTGTCTTTTTTGCTCCGGATGGCGCCGATACTGAAAAAAGGTGCTTTTGAGGCTAGAGTGCGCAGGAAAGCAGAGAGGGCCAAATTGTCTGGGGCATTTGAAGGGGTTCCAGGAGGCAGTGAGGACCAGCATCACTTTTCCCCGCTGGCACCTTTGCTGTGGCAGCAAAAGCTGGACGTTTGTCTTTTTTGCTCCAAACAGCGGCGAAAGCGAAAAAAGGTGCTTTTGAGGCTAGAGTGCGCAGGAAAGCAGAGAGGGCCAAATTGTCTGGGGCATTTGAAGGGGTTCCAGGAGGCAGTGAGGACCAGCATCACTTTTCCCCGCTGGCACCTTTGCTGTGGCAGCAAAAGCTGGACGTTTGTCTTTTTTGCTCCGGAGGGCGCCAAAAGCGAAAAAAGGTGCTTTTGAGGCTAGAGTGCGCAGGAAAGCAGAGAGGGCCAAATTGTCTGGGGCATTTGAAGGGGTTCCAGGAGGCAGTGAGGACCAGCATCACTTTTCCCCGCTGGCACCTTTGCTGTGGCAGCAAAAGCTGGACGTTTGTCTTTTTTCCTCTGGGGGGCGCCGAAAGTGAAAAAAGGTGCTTTTGAGGCTAGAGTGCGCAGGAAAGCAGAGAGGGCCAAATTGTCTGGGGCATTTGAAGGGGTTCCAGGAGGCAGTGAGGACCAGCATCACTTTTCCCCGCTGGCACCTTTGCTGTGGCAGCAAAAGCTGGACGTTTGTCTTTTTTGCTCCGGAGGGCGCCGAAAGTGAAAAAAGGTGCTTTTGAGGCTAGAGTGCGCAGGAAAGCAGAGAGGGCCAAATTGTCTGGGGCATTTGAAGGGGTTCCAGGAGGCAGTGAGGACCAGCATCACTTTTCCCCGCTGGCACCTTTGCTGTGGCAGCAAAAGCTGGACGTTTGTCTTTTTTGCTCCAAACAGCGGCGAACCGAAAAAAGGTGCTTTTGAGGCTAGAGTGCGCAGGAAAGCAGAGAGGGCCAAATTGTCTGGGGCATTTGAAGGGGTTCCAGGAGGCAGTGAGGACCAGCATCACTTTTCCCCGCTGGCACCTTTGCTGTGGCAGCAAAAGCTGGACGTTTGTCTTTTTTGCTCCGGAGGGCGCCGAAAGCGAAAAAAGGTGCTTTTGAGGCTAGAGTGCGCAGGAAAGCAGAGAGGGCCAAATTGTCTGGGGCATTTGAAGGGGTTCCAGGAGGCAGTGAGGACCAGCATCACTTTTCCCCGCTGGCACCTTTGCTGTGGCAGCAAAAGCTGGACGTTTGTCTTTTTTCCTCCGGAGGGCGCCGAAAGTGAAAAAAGGTGCTTTTGAGGCTAGAGTGCGCAGGAAAGCAGAGAGGGCCAAATTGTCTGGGGCATTTGAAGGGGTTCCAGGAGGCAGTGAGGACCAGCATCACTTTTCCCCGCTGGCACCTTTGCTGTGGCAGCAAAAGCTGGACGTTTGTCTTTTTTCCTCCGGAGGGCGCCGAAAGTGAAAAAAGGTGCTTTTGAGGCTAGAGTGCGCAGGAAAGCAGAGAGGGCCAAATTGTCTGGGGCATTTGAAGGGGTTCCAGGAGGCAGTGAGGACCAGCATCACTTTTCCCCGCTGGCACCTTTGCTGTGGCAGCAAAAGCTGGACGTTTGTCTTTTTTGCTCCAAACAGCGGCGAAAGCGAAAAAAGGTGCTTTTGAGGCTAGAGTCCGCAGGAAAGCAGAAAAGGCCAAATCGTCTGGGGCATTTGAAGGGGTTCCAGGAGGCAGTGAGGACCAGCATCACTTTTCCCCGCTGGCACCTTTGCTGTGGCAGCAAAAGCTGGACGTTTGTCTTTTTTGCTCCGGAGGGCGCCGAAAGTGAAAAAAGGTGCTTTTGAGGCTAGAGTGCGCAGGAAAGCAGAGAGGGCCAAATTGTCTGGGGCATTTGAAGGGGTTCCAGGAGGCAGTGAGGACCAGCATCACTTTTCCCCGCTGGCACCTTTGCTGTGGCAGCAAAAGCTGGACGTTTGTCTTTTTTGCTCCGGAGGGCGCCGAAAGTGAAAAAAGGTGCTTTTGAGGCTAGAGTGCGCAGGAAAGCAGAGAGGGCCAAATTGTCTGGGGCATTTGAAGGGGTTCCAGGAGGCAGTGAGGACCAGCATCACTTTTCCCCGCTGGCACCTTTGCTGTGGCAGCAAAAGCTGGACGTTTGTCTTTTTTCCTCCGGAGGGCGCCGAAAGTGAAAAAAGGTGCTTTTGAGGCTAGAGTCAGCAGGAAAGCAGAGAGGGCCAAATTGTCTGGGGCATTTGAAGGGGTTCCAGGAGGCAGTGAGGACCAGCATCACTTTTCCCCGCTGGCACCTTTGCTGTGGCAGCAAAAGCTGGACGTTTGTCTTTTTTCCTCCGGAGGGCGCCGAAAGTTAAAAAAGGTGCTTTTGAGGCTAGAGTGCGCAGGAAAGCAGAGAGGGCCAAATTGTCTGGGGCATTTGAAGGGGTTCCAGGAGGCAGTGAGGACCAGCATCACTTTTCCCCGCTGGCACCTTTGCTGTGGCAGCAAAAGCTGGACGTTTGTCTTTTTTCCTCTGGGGGGCGCCGAAAGTGAAAAAAGGTGCTTTTGAGGCTAGAGTGCGCAGGAAAGCAGAGAGGGCCAAATTGTCTGGGGCATTTGAAGGGGTTCCAGGAGGCAGTGAGGACCAGCATCACTTTTCCCCGCTGGCACCTTTGCTGTGGCAGCAAAAGCTGGACGTTTGTCTTTTTTGCTCCGGATGGCGCCGATACTGAAAAAAGGTGCTTTTGAGGCTAGAGTGCGCAGGAAAGCAGAGAGGGCCAAATCGTCTGGGGCATTTGAAGGGGTTCCAGGAGGCAGTGAGGACCAGCATCACTTTTCCCCGCTGGCACCTTTGCTGTGGCAGCAAAAGCTGGACGTTTGTCTTTTTTGCTCCAAACAGCGGCGAAAGCGAAAAAAGGTGCTTTTGAGGCTAGAGTGCGCAGGAAAGCAGAGAGGGCCAAATTGTCTGGGGCATTTGAAGGGGTTCCAGGAGGCAGTGAGGACCAGCATCACTTTTCCCCGCTGGCACCTTTGCTGTGGCAGCAAAAGCTGGACGTTTGTCTTTTTTGCTCCGGAGGGCGCCGAAAGCGAAAAAAGGTGCTTTTGAGGCTAGAGTGCGCAGGAAAGCAGAGAGGGCCAAATTGTGTGGGGCATTTGAAGGGGTTCCAGGAGGCAGTGAGGACCAGCATCACTTTTCCCCGCTGGCACCTTTGCTGTGGCAGCAAAAGCTGGACGTTTGTCTTTTTTCCTCTGGGGGGCGCCGAAAGTGAAAAAAGGTGCTTTTGAGGCTAGAGTGCGCAGGAAAGCAGAGAGGGCCAAATTGTCTGGGGCATTTGAAGGGGTTCCAGGAGGCAGTGAGGACCAGCATCACTTTTCCCCGCTGGCACCTTTGCTGTGGCAGCAAAAGCTGGACGTTTGTCTTTTTTGCTCCGGAGGGCGCCGAAAGTGAAAAAAGGTGCTTTTGAGGCTAGAGTGCGCAGGAAAGCAGAGAGGGCCAAATTGTCTGGGGCATTTGAAGGGGTTCCAGGAGGCAGTGAGGACCAGCATCACTTTTCCCCGCTGGCACCTTTGCTGTGGCAGCAAAAGCTGGACGTTTGTCTTTTTTGCTCCAAACAGCGGCGAAAGCGAAAAAAGGTGCTTTTGAGGCTAGAGTGCGCAGGAAAGCAGAGAGGGCCAAATTGTCTGGGGCATTTGAAGGGGTTCCAGGAGGCAGTGAGGACCAGCATCACTTTTCCCCGCTGGCACCTTTGCTGTGGCAGCAAAAGCTGGACGTTTGTCTTTTTTGCTCCGGAGGGCGCCGAAAGCGAAAAAAGGTGCTTTTGAGGCTAGAGTGCGCAGGAAAGCAGAGAGGGCCAAATTGTCTGGGGCATTTGAAGGGGTTCCAGGAGGCAGTGAGGACCAGCATCACTTTTCCCCGCTGGCACCTTTGCTGTGGCAGCAAAAGCTGGACGTTTGTCTTTTTTCCTCTGGGGGGCGCCGAAAGTGAAAAAAGGTGCTTTTGAGGCTAGAGTGCGCAGGAAAGCAGAGAGGGCCAAATTGTCTGGGGCATTTGAAGGGGTTCCAGGAGGCAGTGAGGACCAGCATCACTTTTCCCCGCTGGCACCTTTGCTGAGGCAGCAAAAGCTGGACGTTTGTCTTTTTTGCTCCGGATGGCGCCGATACTGAAAAAAAGTTGCTTTTGAGGCTAGAGTGCGCAGGAAAGCAGAGAGGGCCAAATTGTCTGGGGCATTTGAAGGGGTTCCAGGAGGCAGTGAGGACCAGCATCACTTTTCCCCGCTGGCACCTTTGCTGTGGCAGCAAAAGCTGGACGTTTGTCTTTTTTGCTCCAAACAGCGGCGAAAGCGAAAAAAGGTGCTTTTGAGGATAGAGTGCGCAGGAAAGCAGAGAGGGCCAAATCGTCTGGGGCATTTGAAGGGGTTCCAGGAGGCAGTGAGGACCAGCATCACTTTTCCCCGCTGGCACCTTTGCTGTGGCAGCAAAAGCTGGACGTTTGTCTTTTTTGCTCCGGAGGGCGCCGAAAGTGAAAAAAGGTGCTTTTGAGGCTAGAGTGCGCAGGAAAGCAGAGAGGGCCAAATTGTCTGGGGCATTTGAAGGGGTTCCAGGAGGCAGTGAGGACCAGCATCACTTTTCCCCGCTGGCACCTTTGCTGTGGCAGCAAAAGCTGGACGTTTGTCTTTTTTCCTCCGGAGGGCGCCGAAAGTTAAAAAAGGTGCTTTTGAGGCTAGAGTGCGCAGGAAAGCAGAGAGGGCCAAATTGTCTGGGGCATTTGAAGGGGTTCCAGGAGGCAGTGAGGACCAGCATCACTTTTCCCCGCTGGCACCTTTGCTGTGGCAGCAAAAGCTGGACGTTTGTCTTTTTTCCTCCGGAGGGCGCCGAAAGTGAAAAAAGGTGCTTTTGAGGCTAGAGTCAGCAGGAAAGCAGAGAGGGCCAAATTGTCTGGGGCATTTGAAGGGGTTCCAGGAGGCAGTGAGGACCAGCATCACTTTTCCCCGCTGGCACCTTTGCTGTGGCAGCAAAAGCTGGACGTTTGTCTTTTTTCCTCTGGGGGGCGCCGAAAGTGAACAAAGGTGCTTTTGAGGCTAGAGTCGGCAGGAAAGCAGAGAGGGCCAAATTGTCTGGGGCATTTGAAGGGGTTCCAGGAGGCAGTGAGGACCAGCATCACTTTTCCCCGCTGGCACCTTTGCTGTGGCAGCAAAAGCTGGACGTTTGTCTTTTTTCCTCTGGGGGGCGCCGAAAGTGAAAAAAGGTGCTTTTGAGGCTAGAGTCGGCAGGAAAGCAGAGAGGGCCAAATTGTCTGGGGCATTTGAAGGGGTTCCAGGAGGCAGTGAGGACCAGCATCACTTTTCCCCGCTGGCACCTTTGCTGTGGCAGCAAAAGCTGGACGTTTGTCTTTTTTGCTCCGGATGGCGCCGATACTGAAAAAAGGTGCTTTTGAGGCTAGAGTGCGCAGGAAAGCAGAGAGGGCCAAATTGTCTGGGGCATTTGAAGGGGTTCCAGGAGGCAGTGAGGACCAGCATCACTTTTCCCCGCTGGCACCTTTGCTGTGGCAGCAAAAGCTGGACGTTTGTCTTTTTTGCTCCAAACAGCGGCGAAAGCGAAAAAAGGTGCTTTTGAGGCTAGAGTGCGCAGGAAAGCAGAGAGGGCCAAATTGTCTGGGGCATTTGAAGGGGTTCCAGGAGGCAGTGAGGACCAGCATCACTTTTCCCCGCTGGCACCTTTGCTGTGGCAGCAAAAGCTGGACGTTTGTCTTTTTTGCTCCGGAGGGCGCCGAAAGCGAAAAAAGGTGCTTTTGAGGCTAGAGTGCGCAGGAAAGCAGAGAGGGCCAAATTGTCTGGGGCATTTGAAGGGGTTCCAGGAGGCAGTGAGGACCAGCATCACTTTTCCCCGCTGGCACCTTTGCTGTGGCAGCAAAAGCTGGACGTTTGTCTTTTTTCCTCTGGGGGGCGCCGAAAGTGAAAAAAGGTGCTTTTGAGGCTAGAGTGCGCAGGAAAGCAGAGAGGGCCAAATTGTCTGGGGCATTTGAAGGGGTTCCAGGAGGCAGTGAGGACCAGCATCACTTTTCCCCGCTGGCACCTTTGCTGTGGCAGCAAAAGCTGGACGTTTGTCTTTTTTGCTCCGGAGGGCGCCGAAAGTGAAAAAAGGTGCTTTTGAGGCTAGAGTGCGCAGGAAAGCAGAGAGGGCCAAATTGTCTGGGGCATTTGAAGGGGTTCCAGGAGGCAGTGAGGACCAGCATCACTTTTCCCCGCTGGCACCTTTGCTGTGGCAGCAAAAGCTGGACGTTTGTCTTTTTTGCTCCAAACAGCGGCGAACCGAAAAAAGGTGCTTTTGAGGCTAGAGTGCGCAGGAAAGCAGAGAGGGCCAAATTGTCTGGGGCATTTGAAGGGGTTCCAGGAGGCAGTGAGGACCAGCATCACTTTTCCCCGCTGGCACCTTTGCTGTGGCAGCAAAAGCTGGACGTTTGTCTTTTTTGCTCCGGAGGGCGCCGAAAGCGAAAAAAGGTGCTTTTGAGGCTAGAGTGCGCAGGAAAGCAGAGAGGGCCAAATTGTCTGGGGCATTTGAAGGGGTTCCAGGAGGCAGTGAGGACCAGCATCACTTTTCCCCGCTGGCACCTTTGCTGTGGCAGCAAAAGCTGGACGTTTGTCTTTTTTCCTCCGGAGGGCGCCGAAAGTGAAAAAAGGTGCTTTTGAGGCTAGAGTGCGCAGGAAAGCAGAGAGGGCCAAATTGTCTGGGGCATTTGAAGGGGTTCCAGGAGGCAGTGAGGACCAGCATCACTTTTCCCCGCTGGCACCTTTGCTGTGGCAGCAAAAGCTGGACGTTTGTCTTTTTTCCTCCGGAGGGCGCCGAAAGTGAAAAAAGGTGCTTTTGAGGCTAGAGTGCGCAGGAAAGCAGAGAGGGCCAAATTGTCTGGGGCATTTGAAGGGGTTCCAGGAGGCAGTGAGGACCAGCATCACTTTTCCCCGCTGGCACCTTTGCTGTGGCAGCAAAAGCTGGACGTTTGTCTTTTTTGCTCCGGATGGCGCCGATACTGAAAAAAAGTTGCTTTTGAGGCTAGAGTGCGCAGGAAAGCAGAGAGGGCCAAATTGTCTGGGGCATTTGAAGGGGTTCCAGGAGGCAGTGAGGACCAGCATCACTTTTCCCCGCTGGCACCTTTGCTGTGGCAGCAAAAGCTGGACGTTTGTCTTTTTTGCTCCAAACAGCGGCGAAAGCGAAAAAAGGTGCTTTTGAGGCTAGAGTCCGCAGGAAAGCAGAAAAGGCCAAATCGTCTGGGGCATTTGAAGGGGTTCCAGGAGGCAGTGAGGACCAGCATCACTTTTCCCCGCTGGCACCTTTGCTGTGGCAGCAAAAGCTGGACGTTTGTCTTTTTTGCTCCGGAGGGCGCCGAAAGTGAAAAAAGGTGCTTTTGAGGCTAGAGTGCGCAGGAAAGCAGAGAGGGCCAAATTGTCTGGGGCATTTGAAGGGGTTCCAGGAGGCAGTGAGGACCAGCATCACTTTTCCCCGCTGGCACCTTTGCTGTGGCAGCAAAAGCTGGACGTTTGTCTTTTTTGCTCCGGAGGGCGCCGAAAGTGAAAAAAGGTGCTTTTGAGGCTAGAGTGCGCAGGAAAGCAGAGAGGGCCAAATTGTCTGGGGCATTTGAAGGGGTTCCAGGAGGCAGTGAGGACCAGCATCACTTTTCCCCGCTGGCACCTTTGCTGTGGCAGCAAAAGCTGGACGTTTGTCTTTTTTCCTCCGGAGGGCGCCGAAAGTGAAAAAAGGTGCTTTTGAGGCTAGAGTCAGCAGGAAAGCAGAGAGGGCCAAATTGTCTGGGGCATTTGAAGGGGTTCCAGGAGGCAGTGAGGACCAGCATCACTTTTCCCCGCTGGCACCTTTGCTGTGGCAGCAAAAGCTGGACGTTTGTCTTTTTTCCTCCGGAGGGCGCCGAAAGTGAAAAAAGGTGCTTTTGAGGCTAGAGTGCGCAGGAAAGCAGAGAGGGCCAAATTGTCTGGGGCATTTGAAGGGGTTCCAGGAGGCAGTGAGGACCAGCATCACTTTTCCCCGCTGGCACCTTTGCTGTGGCAGCAAAAGCTGGACGTTTGTCTTTTTTCCTCTGGGGGGCGCCGAAAGTGAAAAAAGGTGCTTTTGAGGCTAGAGTGCGCAGGAAAGCAGAGAGGGCCAAATTGTCTGGGGCATTTGAAGGGGTTCCAGGAGGCAGTGAGGACCAGCATCACTTTTCCCCGCTGGCACCTTTGCTGTGGCAGCAAAAGCTGGACGTTTGTCTTTTTTGCTCCGGATGGCGCCGATACTGAAAAAAGGTGCTTTTGAGGCTAGAGTGCGCAGGAAAGCAGAGAGGGCCAAATCGTCTGGGGCATTTGAAGGGGTTCCAGGAGGCAGTGAGGACCAGCATCACTTTTCCCCGCTGGCACCTTTGCTGTGGCAGCAAAAGCTGGACGTTTGTCTTTTTTGCTCCAAACAGCGGCGAAAGCGAAAAAAGGTGCTTTTGAGGCTAGAGTGCGCAGGAAAGCAGAGAGGGCCAAATTGTCTGGGGCATTTGAAGGGGTTCCAGGAGGCAGTGAGGACCAGCATCACTTTTCCCCGCTGGCACCTTTGCTGTGGCAGCAAAAGCTGGACGTTTGTCTTTTTTGCTCCGGAGGGCGCCGAAAGCGAAAAAAGGTGCTTTTGAGGCTAGAGTGCGCAGGAAAGCAGAGAGGGCCAAATTGTCTGGGGCATTTGAAGGGGTTCCAGGAGGCAGTGAGGACCAGCATCACTTTTCCCCGCTGGCACCTTTGCTGTGGCAGCAAAAGCTGGACGTTTGTCTTTTTTGCTCCAAACAGCGGCGAAAGCGAAAAAAGGTGCTTTTGAGGCTAGAGTGCGCAGGAAAGCAGAGAGGGCCAAATTGTCTGGGGCATTTGAAGGGGTTCCAGGAGGCAGTGAGGACCAGCATCACTTTTCCCCGCTGGCACCTTTGCTGTGGCAGCAAAAGCTGGACGTTTGTCTTTTTTGCTCCGGAGGGCGCCGAAAGTGAAAAAAGGTGCTTTTGAGGCTAGAGTGCGCAGGAAAGCAGAGAGGGCCAAATTGTCTGGGGCATTTGAAGGGGTTCCAGGAGGCAGTGAGGACCAGCATCACTTTTCCCCGCTGGCACCTTTGCTGTGGCAGCAAAAGCTGGACGTTTGTCTTTTTTGCTCCAAACAGCGGCGAAAGCGAAAAAAGGTGCTTTTGAGGCTAGAGTCCGCAGGAAAGCAGAGAGGGCCAAATTGTCTGGGGCATTTGAAGGGGTTCCAGGAGGCAGTGAGGACCAGCATCACTTTTCCCCGCTGGCACCTTTGCTGTGGCAGCAAAAGCTGGACGTTTGTCTTTTTTGCTCCGGAGGGCGCCGAAAGCGAAAAAAGGTGCTTTTGAGGCTAGAGTGCGCAGGAAAGCAGAGAGGGCCAAATTGTCTGGGGCATTTGAAGGAGTTCCAGGAGGCAGTGAGGACCAGCATCACTTTTCCCCGCTGGCACCTTTGCTGTGGCAGCAAAAGCTGGACGTTTGTCTTTTTTCCTCCGGAGGGCGCCGAAAGTGAAAAAAGGTGCTTTTGAGGCTAGAGTGCGCAGGAAAGCAGAGAGGGCCAAATTGTCTGGGGCATTTGAAGGGGTTCCAGGAGGCAGTGAGGACCAGCATCACTTTTCCCCGCTGGCACCTTTGCTGTGGCAGCAAAAGCTGGACGTTTGTCTTTTTTCCTCCGGAGGGCGCCGAAAGTGAAAAAAGGTGCTTTTGAGGCTAGAGTGCGCAGGAAAGCAGAGAGGGCCAAATTGTCTGGGGCATTTGAAGGGGTTCCAGGAGGCAGTGAGGACCAGCATCACTTTTCCCCGCTGGCACCTTTGCTGTGGCAGCAAAAGCTGGACGTTTGTCTTTTTTGCTCCGGAGGGCGCCGATACTGAAAAAAAGTTGCTTTTGAGGCTAGAGTGCGCAGGAAAGCAGAGAGGGCCAAATTGTCTGGGGCATTTGAAGGGGTTCCAGGAGGCAGTGAGGACCAGCATCACTTTTCCCCGCTGGCACCTTTGCTGTGGCAGCAAAAGCTGGACGTTTGTCTTTTTTGCTCCAAACAGCGGCGAAAGCGAAAAAAGGTGCTTTTGAGGCTAGAGTCCGCAGGAAAGCAGAAAAGGCCAAATCGTCTGGGGCATTTGAAGGGGTTCCAGGAGGCAGTGAGGACCAGCATCACTTTTCCCCGCTGGCACCTTTGCTGTGGCAGCAAAAGCTGGACGTTTGTCTTTTTTGCTCCGGAGGGCGCCGAAAGTGAAAAAAGGTGCTTTTGAGGCTAGAGTGCGCAGGAAAGCAGAGAGGGCCAAATTGTCTGGGGCATTTGAAGGGGTTCCAGGAGGCAGTGAGGACCAGCATCACTTTTCCCCGCTGGCACCTTTGCTGTGGCAGCAAAAGCTGGACGTTTGTCTTTTTTCCTCCGGAGGGCGCCGAAAGTGAAAAAAGGTGCTTTTGAGGCTAGAGTGCGCAGGAAAGCAGAGAGGGCCAAATTGTCTGGGGCATTTGAAGGGGTTCCAGGAGGCAGTGAGGACCAGCATCACTTTTCCCCGCTGGCACCTTTGCTGTGGCAGCAAAAGCTGGACGTTTGTCTTTTTTCCTCCGGAGGGCGCCGAAAGTGAAAAAAGGTGCTTTTGAGGCTAGAGTCAGCAGGAAAGCAGAGAGGGCCAAATTGTCTGGGGCATTTGAAGGGGTTCCAGGAGGCAGTGAGGACCAGCATCACTTTTCCCCGCTGGCACCTTTGCTGTGGCAGCAAAAGCTGGACGTTTGTCTTTTTTCCTCTGGGGGGCGCCGAAAGTGAAAAAAGGTGCTTTTGAGGCTAGAGTGCGCAGGAAAGCAGAGAGGGCCAAATTGTCTGGGGCATTTGAAGGGGTTCCAGGAGGCAGTGAGGACCAGCATCACTTTTCCCCGCTGGCACCTTTGCTGTGGCAGCAAAAGCTGGACGTTTGTCTTTTTTGCTCCGGAGGGCGCCGAAAGTGAAAAAAGGTGCTTTTGAGGCTAGAGTGCGCAGGAAAGCAGAGAGGGCCAAATTGTCTGGGGCATTTGAAGGGGTTCCAGGAGGCAGTGAGGACCAGCATCACTTTTCCCCGCTGGCACCTTTGCTGTGGCAGCAAAAGCTGGACGTTTGTCTTTTTTCCTCTGGGGGGCGCCGAAAGTGAAAAAAGGTGCTTTTGAGGCTAGAGTGCGCAGGAAAGCAGAGAGGGCCAAATTGTCTGGGGCATTTGAAGGGGTTCCAGGAGGCAGTGAGGACCAGCATCACTTTTCCCCGCTGGCACCTTTGCTGTGGCAGCAAAAGCTGGACGTTTGTCTTTTTTCCTCTGGGGGGCGCCGAAAGTGAAAAAAGGTGCTTTTGAGGCTAGAGTGCGCAGGAAAGCAGAGAGGGCCAAATTGTCTGGGGCATTTGAAGGGGTTCCAGGAGGCAGTGAGGACCAGCATCACTTTTCCCCGCTGGCACCTTTGCTGTGGCAGCAAAAGCTGGACGTTTGTCTTTTTTGCTCCGGAGGGCCCCGAAAGTGAAAAAAGGTGCTTTTGAGGCTAGAGTGCGCAGGAAAGCAGAGAGGGCCAAATTGTCTGGGGCATTTGAAGGGGTTCCAGGAGGCAGTGAGGACCAGCATCACTTTTCCCCGCTGGCACCTTTGCTGTGGCAGCAAAAGCTGGACGTTTGTCTTTTTTGCTCCGGAGGGCGCCGAAAGTGAAAAAAGGTGCTTTTGAGGCTAGAGTCGGCAGGAAAGCAGAGAGGGCCAAATTGTCTGGGGCATTTGAAGGGGTTCCAGGAGGCAGTGAGGACCAGCATCACTTTTCCCCGCTGGCACCTTTGCTGTGGCAGCAAAAGCTGGACGTTTGTCTTTTTTCCTCTGGGGGGCGCCGAAAGTGAAAAAAGGTGCTTTTGAGGCTAGAGTCAGCAGGAAAGCAGAGAGGGCCAAATTGTCTGGGGCATTTGAAGGGGTTCCAGGAGGCAGTGAGGACCAGCATCACTTTTCCCCGCTGGCACCTTTGCTGTGGCAGCAAAAGCTGGACGTTTGTCTTTTTTGCTCCGGAGGGCGCCGAAAGTGAAAAAAGGTGCTTTTGAGGCTAGAGTGCGCAGGAAAGCAGAGAGGGCCAAATTGTCTGGGGCATTTGAAGGGGTTCCAGGAGGCAGTGAGGACCAGCATCACTTTTCCCCGCTGGCACCTTTGCTGTGGCAGCAAAAGCTGGAAGTTTGTCTTTTTTCCTCCGGAGGGCGCCGAAAGTGAAAAAAGGTGCTTTTGAGGCTAGAGTGCGCAGGAAAGCAGAGAGGGCCAAATTGTCTGGGGCATTTGAAGGGGTTCCAGGAGGCAGTGAGGACCAGCATCACTTTTCCCCGCTGGCACCTTTGCTGTGGCAGCAAAAGCTGGACGTTTGTCTTTTTTCCTCTGGGGGGCGCCGAAAGTGAAAAAAGGTGCTTTTGAGGCTAGAGTGCGCAGGAAAGCAGAGAGGGCCAAATTGTCTGCGGCATTTGAAGGGGTTCCAGGAGGCAGTGAGGACCAGCATCACTTTTCCCCGCTGGCACCTTTGCTGTGGCAGCAAAAGCTGGACGTTTGTCTTTTTTCCTCTGGGGGGCGCCGAAAGTGAAAAAAGGTGCTTTTGAGGCTAGAGTGCGCAGGAAAGCAGAGAGGGCCAAATTGTCTGGGGCATTTGAAGGGGTTCCAGGAGGCAGTGAGGACCAGCATCACTTTTCCCCGCTGGCACCTTTGCTGTGGCAGCAAAAGCTGGACGTTTGTCTTTTTTGCTCCGGAGGGCGCCGAAAGTGAAAAAAGGTGCTTTTGAGGCTAGAGTGCGCAGGAAAGCAGAGAGGGCCAAATTGTCTGGGGCATTTGAAGGGGTTCCAGGAGGCAGTGAGGACCAGCATCACTTTTCCCCGCTGGCACCTTTGCTGTGGCAGCAAAAGCTGGACGTTTGTCTTTTTTGCTCCGGAGAGCGCCGAAAGTGAAAAAAGGTGCTTTTGAGGCTAGAGTGCGCAGGAAAGCAGAGAGGGCCAAATTGTCTGGGGCATTTGAAGGGGTTCCAGGAGGCAGTGAGGACCAGCATCACTTTTCCCCGCTGGCACCTTTGCTGTGGCAGCAAAAGCTGGACGTTTGTCTTTTTTCCTCTGGGGGGCGCCGAAAGTGAAAAAAGGTGCTTTTGAGGCTAGAGTGCGCAGGAAAGCAGAGAGGGCCAAATTGTCTGGGGCATTTGAAGGGGTTCCAGGAGGCAGTGAGGACCAGCATCACTTTTCCCCGCTGGCACCTTTGCTGTGGCAGCAAAAGCTGGACGTTTGTCTTTTTTGCTCCGGACGGCGCCGGAAGTGAAAAAAGGTGCTTTTGAGGCTAGAGTGCGCAGGAAAGCAGAGAGGGCCAAATTGTCTGGGGCATTTGAAGGGGTTCCAGGAGGCAGTGAGGACCAGCATCACTTTTCCCCGCTGGCACCTTTGCTGTGGCAGCAAAAGCTGGACGTTTGTCTTTTTTGCTCCGGAGGGCGCCGAAAGTGAAAAAAGGTGCTTTTGAGGCTAGAGTGCGCAGGAAAGCAGAGAGGGCCAAATTGTCTGGGGCATTTGAAGGGGTTCCAGGAGGCAGTGAGGACCAGCATCACTTTTCCCCGCTGGCACCTTTGCTGTGGCAGCAAAAGCTGGACGTTTGTCTTTTTTCCTCTGGGGGGCGCCGAAAGTGAAAAAAGGTGCTTTTGAGGCTAGAGTGCGCAGGAAAGCAGAGAGGGCCAAATTGTCTGGGGCATTTGAAGGGGTTCCAGGAGGCAGTGAGGACCAGCATCACTTTTCCCCGCTGGCACCTTTGCTGTGGCAGCAAAAGCTGGACGTTTGTCTTTTTTCCTCTGGGGGGCGCCGAAAGTGAAAAAAGGTGCTTTTGAGGCTAGAGTGCGCAGGAAAGCAGAGAGGGCCAAATTGTCTGGGGCATTTGAAGGGGTTCCAGGAGGCAGTGAGGACCAGCATCACTTTTCCCCGCTGGCACCTTTGCTGTGGCAGCAAAAGCTGGACGTTTGTCTTTTTTCCTCTGGGGGGCGCCGAAAGTGAAAAAAGGTGCTTTTGAGGCTAGAGTGCGCAGGAAAGCAGAGAGGGCCAAATTGTCTGGGGCATTTGAAGGGGTTCCAGGAGGCAGTGAGGACCAGCATCACTTTTCCCCGCTGGCACCTTTGCTGTGGCAGCAAAAGCTGGACGTTTGTCTTTTTTCCTCTGGGGGGCGCCGAAAGTGAAAAAAGGTGCTTTTGAGGCTAGAGTGCGCAGGAAAGCAGAGAGGGCCAAATTGTCTGGGGCATTTGAAGGGGTTCCAGGAGGCAGTGAGGACCAGCATCACTTTTCCCCGCTGGCACCTTTGCTGTGGCAGCAAAAGCTGGACGTTTGTCTTTTTTGCTCCGGAGGGCCCCGAAAGTGAAAAAAGGTGCTTTTGAGGCTAGAGTGCGCAGGAAAGCAGAGAGGGCCAAATTGTCTGGGGCATTTGAAGGGGTTCCAGGAGGCAGTGAGGACCAGCATCACTTTTCCCCGCTGGCACCTTTGCTGTGGCAGCAAAAGCTGGACGTTTGTCTTTTTTCCTCTGGGGGGCGCCGAAAGTGAAAAAAGGTGCTTTTGAGGCTAGAGTGCGCAGGAAAGCAGAGAGGGCCAAATTGTCTGGGGCATTTGAAGGGGTTCCAGGAGGCAGTGAGGACCAGCATCACTTTTCCCCGCTGGCACCTTTGCTGTGGCAGCAAAAGCTGGACGTTTGTCTTTTTTCCTCTGGGGGGCGCCGAAAGTGAAAACAGGTGCTTTTGAGGCTAGAGTGCGCAGGAAAGCAGAGAGGGCCAAATTGTCTGGGGCATTTGAAGGGGTTCCAGGAGGCAGTGAGGACCAGCATCACTTTTCCCCGCTGGCACCTTTGCTGTGGCAGCAAAAGCTGGACGTTTGTCTTTTTTGCTCCGGAGGGCGCCGAAAGTGAAAAAAGGTGCTTTTGAGGCTAGAGTGCGCAGGAAAGCAGAGAGGGCCAAATTGTCTGGGGCATTTGAAGGGGTTCCAGGAGGCAGTGAGGACCAGCATCACTTTTCCCCGCTGGCACCTTTGCTGTGGCAGCAAAAGCTGGACGTTTGTCTTTTTTCCTCTGGGGGGCGCCGAAAGTGAAAAAAGGTGCTTTTGAGGCTAGAGTGCGCAGGAAAGCAGAGAGGGCCAAATTGTCTGGGGCATTTGAAGGGGTTCCAGGAGGCAGTGAGGACCAGCATCACTTTTCCCCGCTGGCACCTTTGCTGTGGCAGCAAAAGCTGGACGTTTGTCTTTTTTGCTCCAAACAGCGGCGAAAGCGAAAAAAGGTGCTTTTGAGGCTAGAGTGCGCAGGAAAGCAGAGAGGGCCAAATTGTCTGGGGCATTTGAAGGGGTTCCAGGAGGCAGTGAGGACCAGCATCACTTTTCCCCGCTGGCACCTTTGCTGTGGCAGCAAAAGCTGGACGTTTGTCTTTTTTCCTCTGGGGGGCGCCGAAAGTGAAAACAGGTGCTTTTGAGGCTAGAGTGCGCAGGAAAGCAGAGAGGGCCAAATTGTCTGGGGCATTTGAAGGGGTTCCAGGAGGCAGTGAGGACCAGCATCACTTTTCCCCGCTGGCACCTTTGCTGTGGCAGCAAAAGCTGGACGTTTGTCTTTTTTCCTCCGGAGGGCGCCGAAAGTGAAAAAAGGTGCTTTTGAGGCTAGAGTGCGCAGGAAAGCAGAGAGGGCCAAATTGTCTGGGGCATTTGAAGGGGTTCCAGGAGGCAGTGAGGACCAGCATCACTTTTCCCCGCTGGCACCTTTGCTGTGGCAGCAAAAGCTGGACGTTTGTCTTTTTTCCTCTGGGGGGCGCCGAAAGTGAAAAAAGGTGCTTTTGAGGCTAGAGTGCGCAGGAAAGCAGAGAGGGCCAAATTGTCTGGGGCATTTGAAGGGGTTCCAGGAGGCAGTGAGGACCAGCATCACTTTTCCCCGCTGGCACCTTTGCTGTGGCAGCAAAAGCTGGACGTTTGTCTTTTTTCCTCTGGGGGGCGCCGAAAGTGAAAAAAGGTGCTTTTGAGGCTAGAGTGCGCAGGAAAGCAGAGAGGGCCAAATTGTCTGGGGCATTTGAAGGGGTTCCAGGAGGCAGTGAGGACCAGCATCACTTTTCCCCGCTGGCACCTTTGCTGTGGCAGCAAAAGCTGGACGTTTGTCTTTTTTCCTCTGGGGGGCGCCGAAAGTGAAAAAAGGTGCTTTTGAGGCTAGAGTGCGCAGGAAAGCAGAGAGGGCCAAATTGTCTGGGGCATTTGAAGGGGTTCCAGGAGGCAGTGAGGACCAGCATCACTTTTCCCCGCTGGCACCTTTGCTGTGGCAGCAAAAGCTGGACGTTTGTCTTTTTTCCTCTGGGGGGCGCCGAAAGTGAAAAAAGGTGCTTTTGAGGCTAGAGTGCGCAGGAAAGCAGAGAGGGCCAAATTGTCTGGGGCATTTGAAGGGGTTCCAGGAGGCAGTGAGGACCAGCATCACTTTTCCCCGCTGGCACCTTTGCTGTGGCAGCAAAAGCTGGACGTTTGTCTTTTTTCCTCTGGGGGGCGCCGAAAGTGAAAAAAGGTGCTTTTGAGGCTAGAGTGCGCAGGAAAGCAGAGAGGGCCAAATTGTCTGGGGCATTTGAAGGGGTTCCAGGAGGCAGTGAGGACCAGCATCACTTTTCCCCGCTGGCACCTTTGCTGTGGCAGCAAAAGCTGGACGTTTGTCTTTTTTCCTCTGGGGGGCGCCGAAAGTGAAAAAAGGTGCTTTTGAGGCTAGAGTGCGCAGGAAAGCAGAGAGGGCCAAATTGTCTGGGGCATTTGAAGGGGTTCCAGGAGGCAGTGAGGACCAGCATCACTTTTCCCCGCTGGCACCTTTGCTGTGGCAGCAAAAGCTGGACGTTTGTCTTTTTTCCTCTGGGGGGCGCCGAAAGTGAAAACAGGTGCTTTTGAGGCTAGAGTGCGCAGGAAAGCAGAGAGGGCCAAATTGTCTGGGGCATTTGAAGGGGTTCCAGGAGGCAGTGAGGACCAGCATCACTTTTCCCCGCTGGCACCTTTGCTGTGGCAGCAAAAGCTGGACGTTTGTCTTTTTTGCTCCGGAGGGCGCCGAAAGTGAAAAAAGGTGCTTTTGAGGCTAGAGTGCGCAGGAAAGCAGAGAGGGCCAAATTGTCTGGGGCATTTGAAGGGGTTCCAGGAGGCAGTGAGGACCAGCATCACTTTTCCCCGCTGGCACCTTTGCTGTGGCAGCAAAAGCTGGACGTTTGTCTTTTTTCCTCTGGGGGGCGCCGAAAGTGAAAAAAGGTGCTTTTGAGGCTAGAGTGCGCAGGAAAGCAGAGAGGGCCAAATTGTCTGGGGCATTTGAAGGGGTTCCAGGAGGCAGTGAGGACCAGCATCACTTTTCCCCGCTGGCACCTTTGCTGTGGCAGCAAAAGCTGGACGTTTGTCTTTTTTGCTCCAAACAGCGGCGAAAGCGAAAAAAGGTGCTTTTGAGGCTAGAGTGCGCAGGAAAGCAGAGAGGGCCAAATTGTCTGGGGCATTTGAAGGGGTTCCAGGAGGCAGTGAGGACCAGCATCACTTTTCCCCGCTGGCACCTTTGCTGTGGCAGCAAAAGCTGGACGTTTGTCTTTTTTCCTCTGGGGGGCGCCGAAAGTGAAAACAGGTGCTTTTGAGGCTAGAGTGCGCAGGAAAGCAGAGAGGGCCAAATTGTCTGGGGCATTTGAAGGGGTTCCAGGAGGCAGTGAGGACCAGCATCACTTTTCCCCGCTGGCACCTTTGCTGTGGCAGCAAAAGCTGGACGTTTGTCTTTTTTGCTCCGGAGGGCGCCGAAAGTGAAAAAAGGTGCTTTTGAGGCTAGAGTGCGCAGGAAAGCAGAGAGGGCCAAATTGTCTGGGGCATTTGAAGGGGTTCCAGGAGGCAGTGAGGACCAGCATCACTTTTCCCCGCTGGCACCTTTGCTGTGGCAGCAAAAGCTGGACGTTTGTCTTTTTTCCTCTGGGGGGCGCCGAAAGTGAAAAAAGGTGCTTTTGAGGCTAGAGTGCGCAGGAAAGCAGAGAGGGCCAAATTGTCTGGGGCATTTGAAGGGGTTCCAGGAGGCAGTGAGGACCAGCATCACTTTTCCCCGCTGGCACCTTTGCTGTGGCAGCAAAAGCTGGACGTTTGTCTTTTTTGCTCCAAACAGCGGCGAAAGCGAAAAAAGGTGCTTTTGAGGATAGAGTCCGCAGGAAAGCAGAGAGGGCCAAATTGTCTGGGGCATTTGAAGGGGTTCCAGGAGGCAGTGAGGACCAGCATCACTTTTCCCCGCTGGCACCTTTGCTGTGGCAGCAAAAGCTGGACGTTTGTCTTTTTTCCTCTGGGGGGCGCCGAAAGTGAAAAAAGGTGCTTTTGAGGCTAGAGTGCGCAGGAAAGCAGAGAGGGCCAAATTGTCTGGGGCATTTGAAGGGGTTCCGGGAGGCAGTGAGGACCAGCATCACTTTTCCCCGCTGGCACCTTTGCTGTGGCAGCAAAAGCTGGACGTTTGTCTTTTTTGCTCCAAACAGCGGCGAAAGCGAAAAAAGGTGCTTTTGAGGCTAGAGTGCGCAGGAAAGCAGAGAGGGCCAAATTGTCTGGGGCATTTGAAGGGGTTCCAGGAGGCAGTGAGGACCAGCATCACTTTTCCCCGCTGGCACCTTTGCTGTGGCAGCAAAAGCTGGACGTTTGTCTTTTTTGCTCCGGAGGGCGCCGAAAGTGAAAAAAGGTGCTTTTGAGGCTAGAGTGCGCAGGAAAGCAGAGAGGGCCAAATTGTCTGGGGCATTTGAAGGGGTTCCAGGAGGCAGTGAGGACCAGCATCACTTTTCCCCGCTGGCACCTTTGCTGTGGCAGCAAAAGCTGGACGTTTGTCTTTTTTCCTCTGGGGGGCGCCGAAAGTGAAAAAAGGTGCTTTTGAGGCTAGAGTGCGCAGGAAAGCAGAGAGGGCCAAATTGTCTGGGGCATTTGAAGGGGTTCCAGGAGGCAGTGAGGACCAGCATCACTTTTCCCCGCTGGCACCTTTGCTGTGGCAGCAAAAGCTGGACGTTTGTCTTTTTTGCTCCAAACAGCGGCGAAAGCGAAAAAAGGTGCTTTTGAGGATAGAGTGCGCAGGAAAGCAGAGAGGGCCAAATTGTCTGGGGCATTTGAAGGGGTTCCAGGAGGCAGTGAGGACCAGCATCACTTTTCCCCGCTGGCACCTTTGCTGTGGCAGCAAAAGCTGGACGTTTGTCTTTTTTGCTCCGGAGGGCGCCGAAAGTGAAAAAAGGTGCTTTTGAGGCTAGAGTGCGCAGGAAAGCAGAGAGGGCCAAATTGTCTGGGGCATTTGAAGGGGTTCCGGGAGGCAGTGAGGACCAGCATCACTTTTCCCCGCTGGCACCTTTGCTGTGGCACCATAAGCTGGACGTTTGTCTTTTTTCCTTCGGAGGGCGCCGAAAGTGAAAAAAGGTGCTTTTGAGGCTAGAGTGCGCAGGAAAGCAGAGAGGGCCAAATTGTCTGGGGCATTTGAAGGGGTTCCAGGAGGCAGTGAGGACCAGCATCACTTTTCCCCGCTGGCACCTTTGCTGTGGCAGCAAAAGCTGGACGTTTGTCTTTTTTCCTCTGGGGGGCGCCGAAAGTGAAAAAAGGTGCTTTTGAGGCTAGAGTGCGCAGGAAAGCAGAGAGGGCCAAATTGTCTGGGGCATTTGAAGGGGTTCCAGGAGGCAGTGAGGACCAGCATCACTTTTCCCCGCTGGCACCTTTGCTGTGGCAGCAAAAGCTGGACGTTTGTCTTTTTTCCTCCGGAGGGCGCCGAAAGTGAAAAAAGGTGCTTTTGAGGCTAGAGTGCGCAGGAAAGCAGAGAGGGCCAAATTGTCTGGGGCATTTGAAGGGGTTCCAGGAGGCAGTGAGGACCAGCATCACTTTTCCCCGCTGGCACCTTTGCTGTGGCAGCAAAAGCTGGACGTTTGTCTTTTTTCCTCCGGAGGGCGCCAAAAGTGAAAAAAGGTGCTTTTGAGGCTAGAGTCAGCAGGAAAGCAGAGAGGGCCAAATTGTCTGGGGCATTTGAAGGGGTTCCAGGAGGCAGTGAGGACCAGCATCACTTTTCCCCGCTGGCACCTTTGCTGTGGCAGCAAAAGCTGGACGTTTGTCTTTTTTCCTCCGGAGGGCGCCGAAAGTGAAAAAAGGTGCTTTTGAGGCTAGAGTGCGCAGGAAAGCAGAGAGGGCCAAATTGTCTGGGGCATTTGAAGGGGTTCCAGGAGGCAGTGAGGACCAGCATCACTTTTCCCCGCTGGCACCTTTGCTGTGGCAGCAAAAGCTGGACGTTTGTCTTTTTTCCTCTGGGGGGCGCCGAAAGTGAAAAAAGGTGCTTTTGAGGCTAGAGTGCGCAGGAAAGCAGAGAGGGCCAAATTGTCTGGGGCATTTGAAGGGGTTCCAGGAGGCAGTGAGGACCAGCATCACTTTTCCCCGCTGGCACCTTTGCTGTGGCAGCAAAAGCTGGACGTTTGTCTTTTTTGCTCCGGAGGATGCCGAAAGTGAAAAAAGGTGCTTTTGAGGCTAGAGTGCGCAGGAAAGCAGAGAGGGCCAAATTGTCTGGGGCATTTGAAGGGGTTCCAGGAGGCAGTGAGGACCAGCATCACTTTTCCCCGCTGGCACCTTTGCTGTGGCAGCAAAAGCTGGACGTTTGTCTTTTTTCCTCTGGGGGGCGCCGAAAGTGAAAAAAGGTGCTTTTGAGGCTAGAGTCGGCAGGAAAGCAGAGAGGGCCAAATTGTCTGGGGCATTTGAAGGGGTTCCAGGAGGCAGTGAGGACCAGCATCACTTTTCCCCGCTGGCACCTTTGCTGTGGCAGCAAAAGCTGGACGTTTGTCTTTTTTGCTCCGGATGGCGCCGATACTGAAAAAAGGGTGCTTTTGAGGCTAGAGTGCGCAGGAAAGCAGAGAGGGCCAAATTGTCTGGGGCATTTGAAGGGGTTCCAGGAGGCAGTGAGGACCAGCATCACTTTTCCCCGCTGGCACCTTTGCTGTGGCAGCAAAAGCTGGACGTTTGTCTTTTTTGCTCCGGAGGGCGCCGAAAGCGAAAAAAGGTGCTTTTGAGGCTAGAGTGCGCAGGAAAGCAGAGAGGGCCAAATTGTCTGGGGCATTTGAAGGGGTTCCAGGAGGCAGTGAGGACCAGCATCACTTTTCCCCGCTGGCACCTTTGCTGTGGCAGCAAAAGCTGGACGTTTGTCTTTTTTGCTCCGGAGGGCGCCGAAAGCGAAAAAAGGTGCTTTTGAGGCTAGAGTGCGCAGGAAAGCAGAGAGGGCCAAATTGTCTGGGGCATTTGAAGGGGTTCCAGGAGGCAGTGAGGACCAGCATCACTTTTCCCCGCTGGCACCTTTGCTGTGGCAGCAAAAGCTGGACGTTTGTCTTTTTTGCTCCGGAGGGCGCCGAAAGTGAAAAAAGGTGCTTTTGAGGCTAGAGTGCGCAGGAAAGCAGAGAGGGCCAAATTGTCTGGGGCATTTGAAGGGGTTCCAGGAGGCAGTGAGGACCAGCATCACTTTTCCCCGCTGGCACCTTTGCTGTGGCAGCAAAAGCTGGACGTTTGTCTTTTTTCCTCCGGAGGGCGCCGAAAGTGAAAAAAGGTGCTTTTGAGGCTAGAGTGCGCAGGAAAGCAGAGAGGGCCAAATTGTCTGGGGCATTTGAAGGGGTTCCAGGAGGCAGTGAGGACCAGCATCACTTTTCCCCGCTGGCACCTTTGCTGTGGCAGCAAAAGCTGGACGTTTGTCTTTTTTGCTCCGGAGGGCGCCGAAAGTGAAAAAAGGTGCTTTTGAGGCTAGAGTGCGCAGGAAAGCAGAGAGGGCCAAATTGTCTGGGGCATTTGAAGGGGTTCCAGGAGGCAGTGAGGACCAGCATCACTTTTCCCCGCTGGCACCTTTGCTGTGGCAGCAAAAGCTGGACGTTTGTCTTTTTTGCTCCGGAGGGCGCCGAAAGTGAAAAAAGGTGCTTTTGAGGCTAGAGTGCGCAGGAAAGCAGAGAGGGCCAAATTGTCTGGGGCATTTGAAGGGGTTCCAGGAGGCAGTGAGGACCAGCATCACTTTTCCCCGCTGGCACCTTTGCTGTGGCAGCAAAAGCTGGACGTTTGTCTTTTTTCCTCTGGGGGGCGCCGAAAGTGAAAAAAGGTGCTTTTGAGGCTAGAGTGCGCAGGAAAGCAGAGAGGGCCAAATTGTCTGGGGCATTTGAAGGGGTTCCAGGAGGCAGTGAGGACCAGCATCACTTTTCCCCGCTGGCACCTTTGCTGTGGCAGCAAAAGCTGGACGTTTGTCTTTTTTCCTCCGGAGGGCGCCGAAAGTGAAAAAAGGTGCTTTTGAGGCTAGAGTGCGCAGGAAAGCAGAGAGGACCAAATTGTCTGGGGCATTTGAAGGGGTTCCAGGAGGCAGTGAGGACCAGCATCACTTTTCCCCGCTGGCACCTTTGCTGTGGCAGCAAAAGCTGGACGTTTGTCTTTTTTCCTCCGGAGGGCGCCAAAAGTGAAAAAAGGTGCTTTTGAGGCTAGAGTCAGCAGGAAAGCAGAGAGGGCCAAATTGTCTGGGGCATTTGAAGGGGTTCCAGGAGGCAGTGAGGACCAGCATCACTTTTCCCCGCTGGCACCTTTGCTGTGGCAGCAAAAGCTGGACGTTTGTCTTTTTTCCTCCGGAGGGCGCCGAAAGTGAAAAAAGGTGCTTTTGAGGCTAGAGTGCGCAGGAAAGCAGAGAGGGCCAAATTGTCTGGGGCATTTGAAGGGGTTCCAGGAGGCAGTGAGGACCAGCATCACTTTTCCCCGCTGGCACCTTTGCTGTGGCAGCAAAAGCTGGACGTTTGTCTTTTTTCCTCTGGGGGGCGCCGAAAGTGAAAAAAGGTGCTTTTGAGGCTAGAGTGCGCAGGAAAGCAGAGAGGGCCAAATTGTCTGGGGCATTTGAAGGGGTTCCAGGAGGCAGTGAGGACCAGCATCACTTTTCCCCGCTGGCACCTTTGCTGTGGCAGCAAAAGCTGGACGTTTGTCTTTTTTGCTCCGGAGGATGCCGAAAGTGAAAAAAGGTGCTTTTGAGGCTAGAGTGCGCAGGAAAGCAGAGAGGGCCAAATTGTCTGGGGCATTTGAAGGGGTTCCAGGAGGCAGTGAGGACCAGCATCACTTTTCCCCGCTGGCACCTTTGCTGTGGCAGCAAAAGCTGGACGTTTGTCTTTTTTCCTCTGGGGGGCGCCGAAAGTGAAAAAAGGTGCTTTTGAGGCTAGAGTCGGCAGGAAAGCAGAGAGGGCCAAATTGTCTGGGGCATTTGAAGGGGTTCCAGGAGGCAGTGAGGACCAGCATCACTTTTCCCCGCTGGCACCTTTGCTGTGGCAGCAAAAGCTGGACGTTTGTCTTTTTTGCTCCGGATGGCGCCGATACTGAAAAAAGGGTGCTTTTGAGGCTAGAGTGCGCAGGAAAGCAGAGAGGGCCAAATTGTCTGGGGCATTTGAAGGGGTTCCAGGAGGCAGTGAGGACCAGCATCACTTTTCCCCGCTGGCACCTTTGCTGTGGCAGCAAAAGCTGGACGTTTGTCTTTTTTGCTCCGGAGGGCGCCGAAAGCGAAAAAAGGTGCTTTTGAGGCTAGAGTGCGCAGGAAAGCAGAGAGGGCCAAATTGTCTGGGGCATTTGAAGGGGTTCCAGGAGGCAGTGAGGACCAGCATCACTTTTCCCCGCTGGCACCTTTGCTGTGGCAGCAAAAGCTGGACGTTTGTCTTTTTTGCTCCGGAGGGCGCCGAAAGCGAAAAAAGGTGCTTTTGAGGCTAGAGTGCGCAGGAAAGCAGAGAGGGCCAAATTGTCTGGGGCATTTGAAGGGGTTCCAGGAGGCAGTGAGGACCAGCATCACTTTTCCCCGCTGGCACCTTTGCTGTGGCAGCAAAAGCTGGACGTTTGTCTTTTTTCCTCCGGAGGGCGCCGAAAGTGAAAAAAGGTGCTTTTGAGGCTAGAGTGCGCAGGAAAGCAGAGAGGGCCAAATTGTCTGGGGCATTTGAAGGGGTTCCAGGAGGCAGTGAGGACCAGCATCACTTTTCCCCGCTGGCACCTTTGCTGTGGCAGCAAAAGCTGGACGTTTGTCTTTTTTCCTCCGGAGGGCGCCGAAAGTGAAAAAAGGTGCTTTTGAGGCTAGAGTGCGCAGGAAAGCAGAGAGGGCCAAATTGTCTGGGGCATTTGAAGGGGTTCCAGGAGGCAGTGAGGACCAGCATCACTTTTCCCCGCTGGCACCTTTGCTGTGGCAGCAAAAGCTGGACGTTTGTCTTTTTTGCTCCGGAGGGCGCCGAAAGTGAAAAAAGGTGTTTTTGAGGCTAGAGTGCGCAGGAAAGCAGAGAGGGCCAAATTGTCTGGGGCATTTGAAGGGGTTCCAGGAGGCAGTGAGGACCAGCATCACTTTTCCCCGCTGGCACCTTTGCTGTGGCAGCAAAAGCTGGACGTTTGTCTTTTTTCCTCTGGGGGGCGCCGAAAGTGAAAAAAGGTGCTTTTGAGGCTAGAGTGCGCAGGAAAGCAGAGAGGGCCAAATTGTCTGGGGCATTTGAAGGGGTTCCAGGAGGCAGTGAGGACCAGCATCACTTTTCCCCGCTGGCACCTTTGCTGTGGCAGCAAAAGCTGGACGTTTGTCTTTTTTGCTCCGGAGGGCGCCGAAAGTGAAAAAAGGTTCTTTTGAGGCTATAGTGCGCAGGAAAGCAGAGAGGGCCAAATTGTCTGGGGCATTTGAAGGGGTTCCAGGAGGCAGTGAGGACCAGCATCACTTTTCCCCGCTGGCACCTTTGCTGTGGCAGCAAAAGCTGGACGTTTGTCTTTTTTCCTCTGGGGGGCGCCGAAAGTGAAAAAAGGTTCTTTTGAGGCTATAGTGCGCAGGAAAGCAGAGAGGGCCAAATTGTCTGGGGCATTTGAAGGGGTTCCAGGAGGCAGTGAGGACCAGCATCACTTTTCCCCGCTGGCACCTTTGCTGTGGCAGCAAAAGCTGGACGTTTGTCTTTTTTGCTCCGGATGGCGCCGATACTGAAAAAAAGTTGCTTTTGAGGCTAGAGTGCGCAGGAAAGCAGAGAGGGCCAAATTGTCTGGGGCATTTGAAGGGGTTCCAGGAGGCAGTGAGGACCAGCATCACTTTTCCCCGCTGGCACCTTTGCTGTGGCAGCAAAAGCTGGACGTTTGTCTTTTTTGCTCCAAACAGCGGCGAAAGCGAAAAAAGGTGCTTTTGAGGCTAGAGTGCGCAGGAAAGCAGAGAGGGCCAAATTGTCTGGGGCATTTGAAGGGGTTCCAGGAGGCAGTGAGGACCAGCATCACTTTTCCCCGCTGGCACCTTTGCTGTGGCAGCAAAAGCTGGACGTTTGTCTTTTTTGCTCCAAACAGCGGCGAAAGCGAAAAAAGGTGCTTTTGAGGCTAGAGTGCGCAGGAAAGCAGAGAGGGCCAAATTGTCTGGGGCATTTGAAGGGGTTCCAGGAGGCAGTGAGGACCAGCATCACTTTTCCCCGCTGGCACCTTTGCTGTGGCAGCAAAAGCTGGACATTTGTCTTTTTTGCTCCGGAGGGCGCCGAAAGTGAAAAAAGGTGCTTTTGAGGCTAGAGTGCGCAGGAAAGCAGAGAGGGCCAAATTGTCTGGGGCATTTGAAGGGGTTCCAGGAGGCAGTGAGGACCAGCATCACTTTTCCCCGCTGGCACCTTTGCTGTGGCAGCAAAAGCTGGACGTTTGTCTTTTTTGCTCCGGAGGGCGCCGAAAGTGAAAAAAGGTGCTTTTGAGGCTAGAGTGCGCAGGAAAGCAGAGAGGGCCAAATTGTCTGGGGCATTTGAAGGGGTTCCAGGAGGCAGTGAGGACCAGCATCACTTTTCCCCGCTGGCACCTTTGCTGTGGCAGCAAAAGCTGGACGTTTGTCTTTTTTCCTCTGGGGGGCGCCGAAAGTGAAAAAAGGTGCTTTTGAGGCTAGAGTGCGCAGGAAAGCAGAGAGGGCCAAATTGTCTGGGGCATTTGAAGGGGTTCCAGGAGGCAGTGAGGACCAGCATCACTTTTCCCCGCTGGCACCTTTGCTGTGGCAGCAAAAGCTGGACGTTTGTCTTTTTTCCTCTGGGGGGCGCCGAAAGTGAAAAAAGGTGCTTTTGAGGCTAGAGTGCGCAGGAAAGCAGAGAGGGCCAAATTGTCTGGGGCATTTGAAGGGGTTCCAGGAGGCAGTGAGGACCAGCATCACTTTTCCCCGCTGGCACCTTTGCTGTGGCAGCAAAAGCTGGACGTTTGTCTTTTTTGCTCCGGAGGGCGCCGAAAGTGAAAAAAGGTGCTTTTGAGGCTAGAGTGCGCAGGAAAGCAGAGAGGGCCAAATTGTCTGGGGCATTTGAAGGGGTTCCAGGAGGCAGTGAGGACCAGCATCACTTTTCCCCGCTGGCACCTTTGCTGTGGCAGCAAAAGCTGGACGTTTGTCTTTTTTTCCTCTGGGGGGCGCCGAAAGTGAAAAAAGGTGCTTTTGAGGCTAGAGTGCGCAGGAAAGCAGAGAGGGCCAAATTGTCTGGGGCATTTGAAGGGGTTCCAGGAGGCAGTGAGGACCAGCATCACTTTTCCCCGCTGGCACCTTTGCTGTGGCAGCAAAAGCTGGACGTTTGTCTTTTTTGCTCCGGAGGGCGCCGAAAGTGAAAAAAGGTGCTTTTGAGGCTAGAGTGCGCAGGAAAGCAGAGAGGGCCAAATTGTCTGGGGCATTTGAAGGGGTTCCAGGAGGCAGTGAGGACCAGCATCACTTTTCCCCGCTGGCACCTTTGCTGTGGCAGCAAAAGCTGGACGTTTGTCTTTTTTCCTCTGGGGGCGCCGAAAGTGAAAAAAGGTGCTTTTGAGGCTAGAGTGCGCAGGAAAGCAGAGAGGGCCAAATTGTCTGGGGCATTTGAAGGGGTTCCAGGAGGCAGTGAGGACCAGCATCACTTTTCCCCGCTGGCACCTTTGCTGTGGCAGCAAAAGCTGGACGTTTGTCTTTTTTGCTCCGGAGGATGCCGAAAGTGAAAAAAGGTGCTTTTGAGGCTAGAGTGCGCAGGAAAGCAGAGAGGGCCAAATTGTCTGGGGCATTTGAAGGGGTTCCAGGAGGCAGTGAGGACCAGCATCACTTTTCCCCGCTGGCACCTTTGCTGTGGCAGCAAAAGCTGGACGTTTGTCTTTTTTCCTCTGGGGGGCGCCGAAAGTGAAAAAAGGTGCTTTTGAGGCTAGAGTCGGCAGGAAAGCAGAGAGGGCCAAATTGTCTGGGGCATTTGAAGGGGTTCCAGGAGGCAGTGAGGACCAGCATCACTTTTCCCCGCTGGCACCTTTGCTGTGGCAGCAAAAGCTGGACGTTTGTCTTTTTTGCTCCGGATGGCGCCGATACTGAAAAAAGGGTGCTTTTGAGGCTAGAGTGCGCAGGAAAGCAGAGAGGGCCAAATTGTCTGGGGCATTTGAAGGGGTTCCAGGAGGCAGTGAGGACCAGCATCACTTTTCCCCGCTAGCACCTTTGCTGTGGCAGCAAAAGCTGGACGTTTGTCTTTTTTGCTCCGGAGGGCGCCGAAAGTGAAAAAAGGTGCTTTTGAGGCTAGAGTGCGCAGGAAAGCAGAGAGGGCCAAATTGTCTGGGGCATTTGAAGGGGTTCCAGGAGGCAGTGAGGACCAGCATCACTTTTCCCCGCTGGCACCTTTGCTGTGGCAGCAAAAGCTGGACGTTTGTCTTTTTTGCTCCGGAGGGCGCCGAAAGTGAAAAAAGGTGCTTTTGAGGCTAGAGTGCGCAGGAAAGCAGAGAGGGCCAAATTGTCTGGGGCATTTGAAGGGGTTCCAGGAGGCAGTGAGGACCAGCATCACTTTTCCCCGCTGGCACCTTTGCTGTGGCAGCAAAAGCTGGACGTTTGTCTTTTTTCCTCCGGAGGGCGCCGAAAGTGAAAAAAGGTGCTTTTGAGGCTAGAGTGCGCAGGAAAGCAGAGAGGGCCAAATTGTCTGGGGCATTTGAAGGGGTTCCAGGAGGCAGTGAGGACCAGCATCACTTTTCCCCGCTGGCACCTTTGCTGTGGCAGCAAAAGCTGGACGTTTGTCTTTTTTCCTCCGGAGGGCGCCGAAAGTGAAAAAAGGTGCTTTTGAGGCTAGAGTGCGCAGGAAAGCAGAGAGGGCCAAATTGTCTGGGGCATTTGAAGGGGTTCCAGGAGGCAGTGAGGACCAGCATCACTTTTCCCCGCTGGCACCTTTGCTGTGGCAGCAAAAGCTGGACGTTTGTCTTTTTTCCTCTGGGGGGCGCCGAAAGTGAAAAAAGGTGCTTTTGAGGCTAGAGTGCGCAGGAAAGCAGAGAGGGCCAAATTGTCTGGGGCATTTGAAGGGGTTCCAGGAGGCAGTGAGGACCAGCATCACTTTTCCCCGCTGGCACCTTTGCTGTGGCAGCAAAAGCTGGACGTTTGTCTTTTTTGCTCCGGAGGGCGCCGAAAGTGAAAAAAGGTTCTTTTGAGGCTATAGTGCGCAGGAAAGCAGAGAGGGCCAAATTGTCTGGGGCATTTGAAGGGGTTCCAGGAGGCAGTGAGGACCAGCATCACTTTTCCCCGCTGGCACCTTTGCTGTGGCAGCAAAAGCTGGACGTTTGTCTTTTTTCCTCTGGGGGGCGCCGAAAGTGAAAAAAGGTGCTTTTGAGGCTAGAGTGCGCAGGAAAGCAGAGAGGGCCAAATTGTCTGGGGCATTTGAAGGGGTTCCAGGAGGCAGTGAGGACCAGCATCACTTTTCCCCGCTGGCACCTTTGCTGTGGCAGCAAAAGCTGGACGTTTGTCTTTTTTGCTCCGGATGGCGCCGATACTGAAAAAAAGTTGCTTTTGAGGCTAGAGTGCGCAGGAAAGCAGAGAGGGCCAAATTGTCTGGGGCATTTGAAGGGGTTCCAGGAGGCAGTGAGGACCAGCATCACTTTTCCCCGCTGGCACCTTTGCTGTGGCAGCAAAAGCTGGACGTTTGTCTTTTTTGCTCCAAACAGCGGCGAAAGCGAAAAAAGGTGCTTTTGAGGCTAGAGTGCGCAGGAAAGCAGAGAGGGCCAAATTGTCTGGGGCATTTGAAGGGGTTCCAGGAGGCAGTGAGGACCAGCATCACTTTTCCCCGCTGGCACCTTTGCTGTGGCAGCAAAAGCTGGACGTTTGTCTTTTTTGCTCCAAACAGCGGCGAAAGCGAAAAAAGGTGCTTTTGAGGCTAGAGTGCGCAGGAAAGCAGAGAGGGCCAAATTGTCTGGGGCATTTGAAGGGGTTCCAGGAGGCAGTGAGGACCAGCATCACTTTTCCCCGCTGGCACCTTTGCTGTGGCAGCAAAAGCTGGACGTTTGTCTTTTTTGCTCCGGAGGGCGCCGAAAGTGAAAAAAGGTGCTTTTGAGGCTAGAGTGCGCAGGAAAGCAGAGAGGGCCAAATTGTCTGGGGCATTTGAAGGGGTTCCAGGAGGCAGTGAGGACCAGCATCACTTTTCCCCGCTGGCACCTTTGCTGTGGCAGCAAAAGCTGGACGTTTGTCTTTTTTGCTCCGGAGGGCGCCGAAAGTTAAAAAAGGTGCTTTTGAGGCTAGAGTGCGCAGGAAAGCAGAGAGGGCCAAATTGTCTGGGGCATTTGAAGGGGTTCCAGGAGGCAGTGAGGACCAGCATCACTTTTCCCCGCTGGCACCTTTGCTGTGGCAGCAAAAGCTGGACGTTTGTCTTTTTTGCTCCGTAGGGCACCGAAAGTGAAAAAAGGTGCTTTTGAGGCTAGAGTGCGCAGGAAAGCAGAGAGGGCCAAATTGTCTGGGGCATTTGAAGGGGTTCCAGGAGGCAGTGAGGACCAGCATCACTTTTCCCCGCTGGCACCTTTGCTGTGGCAGCAAAAGCTGGACGTTTGTCTTTTTTCCTCCGGAGGGCGCCGAAAGTGAAAAAAGGTGCTTTTGAGGCTAGAGTGCGCAGGAAAGCAGAGAGGGCCAAATTGTCTGGGGCATTTGAAGGGGTTCCAGGAGGCAGTGAGGACCAGCATCACTTTTCCCCGCTGGCACCTTTGCTGTGGCAGCAAAAGCTGGACGTTTGTCTTTTTTCCTCTGGGGGGCGCCGAAAGTGAAAAAAGGTGCTTTTGAGGCTAGAGTGCGCAGGAAAGCAGAGAGGGCCAAATTGTCTGGGGCATTTGAAGGGGTTCCAGGAGGCAGTGAGGACCAGCATCACTTTTCCCCGCTGGCACCTTTGCTGTGGCAGCAAAAGCTGGACGTTTGTCTTTTTTCCTCTGGGGGGCGCCGAAAGTGAAAAAAGGTGCTTTTGAGGCTAGAGTGCGCAGGAAAGCAGAGAGGGCCAAATTGTCTGGGGCATTTGAAGGGGTTCCAGGAGGCAGTGAGGACCAGCATCACTTTTCCCCGCTGGCACCTTTGCTGTGGCAGCAAAAGCTGGACGTTTGTCTTTTTTGCTCCAAACAGCGGCGAAAGCGAAAAAAGGTGCTTTTGAGCCTAGAGTGCGCAGGAAAGCAGAGAGGGCCAAATTGTCTGGGGCATTTGAAGGGGTTCCAGGAGGCAGTGAGGACCAGCATCACTTTTCCCCGCTGGCACCTTTGCTGTGGCAGCAAAAGCTGGACTTTTGTCTTTTTTGCTCCAAACAGCGGCGAAAGCGAAAAAAGGTGCTTGTGAGGATAGAGTGCGCAGGAAAGCAGACAGGGCCAAATTGTCTGGGGCATTTGAAGGGGTTCCAGGAGGCAGTGAGGACCAGCATCACTTTTCCCCGCTGGCACCTTTGCTGTGGCAGCAAAAGCTGGACGTTTGTCTTTTTTCCTCCGGAGGGCACCGAAAGTGAAAAAAGGTGCTTTTGAGGCTAGAGTGCGCAGGAAAGCAGAGAGGGCCAAATTGTCTGGGGCATTTGAAGGGGTTCCAGGAGGCAGTGAGGACCAGCATCACTTTTCCCCGCTGGCACCTTTGCTGTGGCAGCAAAAGCTGGACGTTTGTCTTTTTTCCTCTGGGGGGCGCCGAAAGTTAAAACAGGTGCTTTTGAGGCTAGAGTGCGCAGGAAAGCAGAGAGGGCCAAATTGTCTGGGGCATTTGAAGGGGTTCCAGGAGGCAGTGAGGACCAGCATCACTTTTCCCCGCTGGCACCTTTGCTGTGGCAGCAAAAGCTGGACGTTTGTCTTTTTTCCTCCGGAGGGCGCCGAAAGTGAAAAAAGGTGCTTTTGAGGCTAGAGTGCGCAGGAAAGCAGAGAGGGCCAAATTGTCTGGGGCATTTGAAGGGGTTCCAGGAGGCAGTGAGGACCAGCATCACTTTTCCCCGCTGGCACCTTTGCTGTGGCAGCAAAAGCTGGACGTTTGTCTTTTTTCCTCTGGGGGGCGCCGAAAGTGAAAAAAGGTGCTTTTGAGGCTAGAGTGCGCAGGAAAGCAGAGAGGGCCAAATTGTCTGGGGCATTTGAAGGGGTTCCAGGAGGCAGTGAGGACCAGCATCACTTTTCCCCGCTGGCACCTTTGCTGTGGCAGCAAAAGCTGGACGTTTGTCTTTTTTCCTCTGGGGGGCGCCGAAAGTGAAAAAAGGTGCTTTTGAGGCTAGAGTGCGCAGGAAAGCAGAGAGGGCCAAATTGTCTGGGGCATTTGAAGGGGTTCCAGGAGGCAGTGAGGACCAGCATCACTTTTCCCCGCTGGCACCTTTGCTGTGGCAGCAAAAGCTGGACGTTTGTCTTTTTTGCTCCAAACAGCGGCGAAAGCGAAAAAAGGTGCTTTTGAGGCTAGAGTGCGCAGGAAAGCAGAGAGGGCCAAATTGTCTGGGGCATTTGAAGGGGTTCCAGGAGGCAGTGAGGACCAGCATCACTTTTCCCCGCTGGCACCTTTGCTGTGGCAGCAAAAGCTGGACGTTTGTCTTTTTTCCTCCGGAGGGCGCCGAAAGTGAAAAAAGGTGCTTTTGAGGCTAGAGTGCGCAGGAAAGCAGAGAGGGCCAAATTGTCTGGGGCATTTGAAGGGGTTCCAGGAGGCAGTGAGGACCAGCATCACTTTTCCCCGCTGGCACCTTTGCTGTGGCAGCAAAAGCTGGACGTTTGTCTTTTTTCCTCTGGGGGGCGCCGAAAGTGAAAAAAGGTGCTTTTGAGGCTAGAGTGCGCAGGAAAGCAGAGAGGGCCAAATTGTCTGGGGCATTTGAAGGGGTTCCAGGAGGCAGTGAGGACCAGCATCACTTTTCCCCGCTGGCACCTTTGCTGTGGCAGCAAAAGCTGGACGTTTGTCTTTTTTCCTCTGGGGGGCGCCGAAAGTGAAAAAAGGTGCTTTTGAGGCTAGAGTGCGCAGGAAAGCAGAGAGGGCCAAATTGTCTGGGGCATTTGAAGGGGTTCCAGGAGGCAGTGAGGACCAGCATCACTTTTCCCCGCTGGCACCTTTGCTGTGGCAGCAAAAGCTGGACGTTTGTCTTTTTTCCTCTGGGGGGCGCCGAAAGTGAAAAAAGGTGCTTTTGAGGCTAGAGTGCGCAGGAAAGCAGAGAGGGCCAAATTGTCTGGGGCATTTGAAGGGGTTCCAGGAGGCAGTGAGGACCAGCATCACTTTTCCCCGCTGGCACCTTTGCTGTGGCAGCAAAAGCTGGACGTTTGTCTTTTTTCCTCCGGAGGGCGCCGAAAGTGAAAAAAGGTGCTTTTGAGGATAGAGTGCGCAGGAAAGCAGAGAGGGCCAAATTGTCTGGGGCATTTGAAGGGGTTCCAGGAGGCAGTGAGGACCAGCATCACTTTTCCCCGCTGGCACCTTTGCTGTGGCAGCAAAAGCTGGACGTTTGTCTTTTTTCCTCCGGAGGGCGCCGAAAGTGAAAAAAGGTGCTTTTGAGGCTAGAGTGCGCAGGAAAGCAGAGAGGGCCAAATTGTCTGGGGCATTTGAAGGGGTTCCAGGAGGCAGTGAGGACCAGCATCACTTTTCCCCGCTGGCACCTTTGCTGTGGCAGCAAAAGCTGGACGTTTGTCTTTTTTCCTCTGGGGGGCGCCGAAAGTGAAAAAAGGTGCTTTTGAGGCTAGAGTGCGCAGGAAAGCAGAGAGGGCCAAATTGTCTGGGGCATTTGAAGGGGTTCCAGGAGGCAGTGAGGACCAGCATCACTTTTCCCCGCTGGCACCTTTGCTGTGGCAGCAAAAGCTGGACGTTTGTCTTTTTTCCTCTGGGGGGCGCCGAAAGTGAAAAAAGGTGCTTTTGAGGCTAGAGTGCGCAGGAAAGCAGAGAGGGCCAAATTGTCTGGGGCATTTGAAGGGGTTCCAGGAGGCAGTGAGGACCAGCATCACTTTTCCCCGCTGGCACCTTTGCTGTGGCAGCAAAAGCTGGACGTTTGTCTTTTTTGCTCCGGAGGGCGCCGAAAGTGAAAAAAGGTGCTTTTGAGGCTAGAGTCGGCAGGAAAGCAGAGAGGGCCAAATTGTCTGGGGCATTTGAAGGGGTTCCAGGAGGCAGTGAGGACCAGCATCACTTTTCCCCGCTGGCACCTTTGCTGTGGCAGCAAAAGCTGGACGTTTGTCTTTTTTGCTCCAAACAGCGGCGAAAGCGAAAAAAGGTGCTTTTGAGGCTAGAGTCGGCAGGAAAGCAGAGAGGGCCAAATTGTCTGGGGCATTTGAAGGGGTTCCAGGAGGCAGTGAGGACCAGCATCACTTTTCCCCGCTGGCACCTTTGCTGTGGCAGCAAAAGCTGGACGTTTGTCTTTTTTGCTCCGGAGGGCGCCGAAAGTGAAAAAAGGTGCTTTTGAGGCTAGAGTGCGCAGGAAAGCAGAGAGGGCCAAATTGTCTGGGGCATTTGAAGGGGTTCCAGGAGGCAGTGAGGACCAGCATCACTTTTCCCCGCTGGCACCTTTGCTGTGGCAGCAAAAGCTGGACGTTTGTCTTTTTTGCTCCAAACAGCGGCGAAAGCGAAAAAAGGTGCTTTTGAGGCTAGAGTGCGCAGGAAAGCAGAGAGGGCCAAATTGTCTGGGGCATTTGAAGGGGTTCCAGGAGGCAGTGAGGACCAGCATCACTTTTCCCCGCTGGCACCTTTGCTGTGGCAGCAAAAGCTGGACGTTTGTCTTTTTTCCTCTGGGGGGCGCCGAAAGTGAAAAAAGGTGCTTTTGAGGCTAGAGTGCGCAGGAAAGCAGAGAGGGCCAAATTGTCTGGGGCATTTGAAGGGGTTCCAGGAGGCAGTGAGGACCAGCATCACTTTTCCCCGCTGGCACCTTTGCTGTGGCAGCAAAAGCTGGACGTTTGTCTTTTTTGCTCCGGAGGGCGCCGAAAGTGAAAAAAGGTGCTTTTGAGGCTAGAGTGCGCAGGAAAGCAGAGAGGGCCAAATTGTCTGGGGCATTTGAAGGGGTTCCAGGAGGCAGTGAGGACCAGCATCACTTTTCCCCGCTGGCACCTTTGCTGTGGCAGCAAAAGCTGGACGTTTGTCTTTTTTCCTCCGGAGGGCGCCAAAAGTGAAAAAAGGTGCTTTTGAGGCTAGAGTCAGCAGGAAAGCAGAGAGGGCCAAATTGTCTGGGGCATTTGAAGGGGTTCCAGGAGGCAGTGAGGACCAGCATCACTTTTCCCCGCTGGCACCTTTGCTGTGGCAGCAAAAGCTGGACGTTTGTCTTTTTTCCTCCGGAGGGCGCCGAAAGTGAAAAAAGGTGCTTTTGAGGCTAGAGTGCGCAGGAAAGCAGAGAGGGCCAAATTGTCTGGGGCATTTGAAGGGGTTCCAGGAGGCAGTGAGGACCAGCATCACTTTTCCCCGCTGGCACCTTTGCTGTGGCAGCAAAAGCTGGACGTTTGTCTTTTTTCCTCTGGGGGGCGCCGAAAGTGAAAAAAGGTGCTTTTGAGGCTAGAGTGCGCAGGAAAGCAGAGAGGGCCAAATTGTCTGGGGCATTTGAAGGGGTTCCAGGAGGCAGTGAGGACCAGCATCACTTTTCCCCGCTGGCACCTTTGCTGTGGCAGCAAAAGCTGGACGTTTGTCTTTTTTCCTCCGGAGGGCGCCGAAAGTGAAAAAAGGTGCTTTTGAGGCTAGAGTGCGCAGGAAAGCAGAGAGGGCCAAATTGTCTGGGGCATTTGAAGGGGTTCCAGGAGGCAGTGAGGACCAGCATCACTTTTCCCCGCTGGCACCTTTGCTGTGGCAGCAAAAGCTGGACGTTTGTCTTTATTTGCTCCGGAGGGCGCCGAAAGTGAAAAAAGGTGCTTTTGAGGCTAGAGTCGGCAGGAAAGCAGAGAGGGCCAAATTGTCTGGGGCATTTGAAGGGGTTCCAGGAGGCAGTGAGGACCAGCATCACTTTTCCCCGCTGGCACCTTTGCTGTGGCAGCAAAAGCTGGACGTTTGTCTTTTTTGCTCCAAACAGCGGCGAAAGCGAAAAAAGGTGCTTTTGAGGCTAGAGTGCGCAGGAAAGCAGAGAGGGCCAAATTGTCTGGGGCATTTGAAGGGGTTCCAGGAGGCAGTGAGGACCAGCATCACTTTTCCCCGCTGGCACCTTTGCTGTGGCAGCAAAAGCTGGACGTTTGTCTTTTTTGCTCCAAACAGCGGCGAAAGCGAAAAAAGGTGCTTTTGAGGATAGAGTCCGCAGGAAAGCAGAGAGGGCCAAATTGTCTGGGGCATTTGAAGGGGTTCCAGGAGGCAGTGAGGACCAGCATCACTTTTCCCCGCTGGCACCTTTGCTGTGGCAGCAAAAGCTGGACGTTTGTCTTTTTTGCTCCGGAGGGCACCGAAAGTGAAAAAAGGTGCTTTTGAGGCTAGAGTGCGCAGGAAAGCAGAGAGGGCCAAATTGTCTGGGGCATTTGAAGGGGTTCCAGGAGGCAGTGAGGACCAGCATCACTTTTCCCCGCTGGCACCTTTGCTGTGGCAGCAAAAGCTGGACGTTTGTCTTTTTTCCTCCGGAGGGCGCCGAAAGTTAAAAAAGGTGCTTTTGAGGCTAGAGTGCGCAGGAAAGCAGAGAGGGCCAAATTGTCTGGGGCATTTGAAGGGGTTCCAGGAGGCAGTGAGGACCAGCATCACTTTTCCCCGCTGGCACCTTTGCTGTGGCAGCAAAAGCTGGACGTTTGTCTTTTTTGCTCTGGAGGGCGCCGAAAGTGAAAAAAGGTGCTTTTGAGGCTAGAGTGCGCAGGAAAGCAGAGAGGGCCAAATTGTCTGGGGCATTTGAAGGGGTTCCAGGAGGCAGTGAGGACCAGCATCACTTTTCCCCGCTGGCACCTTTGCTGTGGCAGCAAAAGCTGGACTTTTGTCTTTTTTGCTCCGGAGGGCGCCGAAAGTGAAAAAAGGTGCTTTTGAGGCTAGAGTGCGCAGGAAAGCAGAGAGGGCCAAATTGTCTGGGGCATTTGAAGGGGTTCCAGGAGGCAGTGAGGACCAGCATCACTTTTCCCCGCTGGCACCTTTGCTGTGGCAGCAAAAGCTGGACGTTTGTCTTTTTTCCTCTGGGGGGCGCCGAAAGTGAAAAAAGGTGCTTTTGAGGCTAGAGTGCGCAGGAAAGCAGAGAGGGCCAAATTGTCTGGGGCATTTGAAGGGGTTCCAGGAGGCAGTGAGGACCAGCATCACTTTTCCCCGCTGGCACCTTTGCTGTGGCAGCAAAAGCTGGACGTTTGTCTTTTTTCCTCCGGAGGGCGCCGAAAGTGAAAAAAGGTGCTTTTGAGGCTAGAGTGCGCAGGAAAGCAGAGAGGGCCAAATTGTCTGGGGCATTTGAAGGGGTTCCAGGAGGCAGTGAGGACCAGCATCACTTTTCCCCGCTGGCACCTTTGCTGTGGCAGCAAAAGCTGGACGTTTGTCTTTTTTCCTCTGGGGGGCGCCGAAAGTGAAAAAAGGTGCTTTTCAGGCTAGAGTGCGCAGGAAAGCAGAGAGGGCCAAATTGTCTGGGGCATTTGAAGGGGTTCCAGGAGGCAGTGAGGACCAGCATCACTTTTCCCCGCTGGCACCTTTGCTGTGGCAGCAAAAGCTGGACGTTTGTCTTTTTTCCTCCGGAGGATGCCGAAAGTGAAAAAAGGTGCTTTTGAGGCTAGAGTGCGCAGGAAAGCAGTGAGGGCCAAATTGTCTGGGGCACTTGAAGGGGTTCCAGGAGGCAGTGAGGACCAGCATCACTTTTCCCCGCTGGCACCTTTGCTGTGGCAGCAAAAGCTGGACGTTTGTCTTTTTTGCTCCGGAGGGCGCCGAAAGTGAAAAAAGGTGCTTTTGAGGCTAGAGTGCGCAGGAAAGCAGAGAGGGCCAAATTGTCTGGGGCATTTGAAGGGGTTCCAGGAGGCAGTGAGGACCAGCATCACTTTTCCCCGCTGGCACCTTTGCTGTGGCAGCAAAAGCTGGACGTTTGTCTTTTTTCCTCTGGGGGGCGCCGAAAGTGAAAAAAGGTGCTTTTGAGGCTAGAGTGCGCAGGAAAGCAGAGAGGGCCAAATTGTCTGGGGCATTTGAAGGGGTTCCAGGAGGCAGTGAGGACCAGCATCACTTTTCCCCGCTGGCACCTTTGCTGTGGCAGCAAAAGCTGGACGTTTGTCTTTTTTGCTCCAAACAGCGGCGAAAGCGAAAAAAGGTGCTTTTGAGGCTAGAGTGCGCAGGAAAGCAGAGAGGGCCAAATTGTCTGGGGCATTTGAAGGGGTTCCAGGAGGCAGTGAGGACCAGCATCACTTTTCCCCGCTGGCACCTTTGCTGTGGCAGCAAAAGCTGGACGTTTGTCTTTTTTGCTCCAAACAGCGGCGAAAGCGAAAAAAGGTGCTTTTGAGGATAGAGTCCGCAGGAAAGCAGAGAGGGCCAAATTGTCTGGGGCATTTGAAGGGGTTCCAGGAGGCAGTGAGGACCAGCATCACTTTTCCCCGCTGGCACCTTTGCTGTGGCAGCAAAAGCTGGACGTTTGTCTTTTTTGCTCCGGAGGGCACCGAAAGTGAAAAAAGGTGCTTTTGAGGCTAGAGTGCGCAGGAAAGCAGAGAGGGCCAAATTGTCTGGGGCATTTGAAGGGGTTCCAGGAGGCAGTGAGGACCAGCATCACTTTTCCCCGCTGGCACCTTTGCTGTGGCAGCAAAAGCTGGACGTTTGTCTTTTTTCCTCCGGAGGGCGCCGAAAGTTAAAAAAGGTGCTTTTGAGGCTAGAGTGCGCAGGAAAGCAGAGAGGGCCAAATTGTCTGGGGCATTTGAAGGGGTTCCAGGAGGCAGTGAGGACCAGCATCACTTTTCCCCGCTGGCACCTTTGCTGTGGCAGCAAAAGCTGGACGTTTGTCTTTTTTGCTCTGGAGGGCGCCGAAAGTGAAAAAAGGTGCTTTTGAGGCTAGAGTGCGCAGGAAAGCAGAGAGGGCCAAATTGTCTGGGGCATTTGAAGGGGTTCCAGGAGGCAGTGAGGACCAGCATCACTTTTCCCCGCTGGCACCTTTGCTGTGGCAGCAAAAGCTGGACTTTTGTCTTTTTTGCTCCGGAGGGCGCCGAAAGTGAAAAAAGGTGCTTTTGAGGCTAGAGTGCGCAGGAAAGCAGAGAGGGCCAAATTGTCTGGGGCATTTGAAGGGGTTCCAGGAGGCAGTGAGGACCAGCATCACTTTTCCCCGCTGGCACCTTTGCTGTGGCAGCAAAAGCTGGACGTTTGTCTTTTTTCCTCTGGGGGGCGCCGAAAGTGAAAAAAGGTGCTTTTGAGGCTAGAGTGCGCAGGAAAGCAGAGAGGGCCAAATTGTCTGGGGCATTTGAAGGGGTTCCAGGAGGCAGTGAGGACCAGCATCACTTTTCCCCGCTGGCACCTTTGCTGTGGCAGCAAAAGCTGGACGTTTGTCTTTTTTCCTCCGGAGGGCGCCGAAAGTGAAAAAAGGTGCTTTTGAGGCTAGAGTGCGCAGGAAAGCAGAGAGGGCCAAATTGTCTGGGGCATTTGAAGGGGTTCCAGGAGGCAGTGAGGACCAGCATCACTTTTCCCCGCTGGCACCTTTGCTGTGGCAGCAAAAGCTGGACGTTTGTCTTTTTTCCTCTGGGGGGCGCCGAAAGTGAAAAAAGGTGCTTTTCAGGCTAGAGTGCGCAGGAAAGCAGAGAGGGCCAAATTGTCTGGGGCATTTGAAGGGGTTCCAGGAGGCAGTGAGGACCAGCATCACTTTTCCCCGCTGGCACCTTTGCTGTGGCAGCAAAAGCTGGACGTTTGTCTTTTTTCCTCCGGAGGATGCCGAAAGTGAAAAAAGGTGCTTTTGAGGCTAGAGTGCGCAGGAAAGCAGTGAGGGCCAAATTGTCTGGGGCACTTGAAGGGGTTCCAGGAGGCAGTGAGGACCAGCATCACTTTTCCCCGCTGGCACCTTTGCTGTGGCAGCAAAAGCTGGACGTTTGTCTTTTTTGCTCCGGAGGGCGCCGAAAGTGAAAAAAGGTGCTTTTGAGGCTAGAGTGCGCAGGAAAGCAGAGAGGGCCAAATTGTCTGGGGCATTTGAAGGGGTTCCAGGAGGCAGTGAGGACCAGCATCACTTTTCCCCGCTGGCACCTTTGCTGTGGCAGCAAAAGCTGGACGTTTGTCTTTTTTCCTCTGGGGGGCGCCGAAAGTGAAAAAAGGTGCTTTTGAGGCTAGAGTGCGCAGGAAAGCAGAGAGGGCCAAATTGTCTGGGGCATTTGAAGGGGTTCCAGGAGGCAGTGAGGACCAGCATCACTTTTCCCCGCTGGCACCTTTGCTGTGGCAGCAAAAGCTGGACGTTTGTCTTTTTTCCTCTGGGGGGCGCCGAAAGTGAAAAAAGGTGCTTTTGAGGCTAGAGTGCGCAGGAAAGCAGAGAGGGCCAAATTGTCTGGGGCATTTGAAGGGGTTCCAGGAGGCAGTGAGGACCAGCATCACTTTTCCCCGCTGGCACCTTTGCTGTGGCAGCAAAAGCTGGACGTTTGTCTTTTTTCCTCTGGGGGGCGCCGAAAGTGAAAAAAGGTGCTTTTCAGGCTAGAGTGCGCAGGAAAGCAGAGAGGGCCAAATTGTCTGGGGCATTTGAAGGGGTTCCAGGAGGCAGTGAGGACCAGCATCACTTTTCCCCGCTGGCACCTTTGCTGTGGCAGCAAAAGCTGGACGTTTGTCTTTTTTCCTCCGGAGGATGCCGAAAGTGAAAAAAGGTGCTTTTGAGGCTAGAGTGCGCAGGAAAGCAGTGAGGGCCAAATTGTCTGGGGCACTTGAAGGGGTTCCAGGAGGCAGTGAGGACCAGCATCACTTTTCCCCGCTGGCACCTTTGCTGTGGCAGCAAAAGCTGGACGTTTGTCTTTTTTGCTCCGGAGGGCGCCGAAAGTGAAAAAAGGTGCTTTTGAGGCTAGAGTGCGCAGGAAAGCAGAGAGGGCCAAATTGTCTGGGGCATTTGAAGGGGTTCCAGGAGGCAGTGAGGACCAGCATCACTTTTCCCCGCTGGCACCTTTGCTGTGGCAGCAAAAGCTGGACGTTTGTCTTTTTTCCTCTGGGGGGCGCCGAAAGTGAAAAAAGGTGCTTTTGAGGCTAGAGTGCGCAGGAAAGCAGAGAGGGCCAAATTGTCTGGGGCATTTGAAGGGGTTCCAGGAGGCAGTGAGGACCAGCATCACTTTTCCCCGCTGGCACCTTTGCTGTGGCAGCAAAAGCTGGACGTTTGTCTTTTTTGCTCCAAACAGCGGCGAAAGCGAAAAAAGGTGCTTTTGAGGATAGAGTCCGCAGGAAAGCAGAGAGGGCCAAATTGTCTGGGGCATTTGAAGGGGTTCCAGGAGGCAGTGAGGACCAGCATCACTTTTCCCCGCTGGCACCTTTGCTGTGGCAGCAAAAGCTGGACGTTTGTCTTTTTTCCTCCGGAGGGCGCCGAAAGTGAAAAAAGGTGCTTTTGAGGCTAGAGTGCGCAGGAAAGCAGAGAGGGCCAAATTGTCTGGGGCATTTGAAGGGGTTCCAGGAGGCAGTGAGGACCAGCATCACTTTTCCCCGCTGGCACCTTTGCTGTGGCAGCAAAAGCTGGACGTTTGTCTTTTTTCCTCTGGAGGGCGCCGAAAGTGAAAAAAGGTGCTTTTGAGGCTAGAGTGCGCAGGAAAGCAGAGAGGGCCAAATTGTCTGGGGCATTTGAAGGGGTTCCAGGAGGCAGTGAGGACCAGCATCACTTTTCCCCGCTGGCACCTTTGCTGTGGCAGCAAAAGCTGGACGTTTGTCTTTTTTCCTCTGGGGGGCGCCGAAAGTGAAAACAGGTGCTTTTGAGGCTAGAGTCCGCAGGAAAGCAGAGAGGGCCAAATTGTCTGGGGCATTTGAAGGGGTTCCAGGAGGCAGTGAGGACCAGCATCACTTTTCCCCGCTGGCACCTTTGCTGTGGCAGCAAAAGCTGGACGTTTGTCTTTTTTGCTCCGGAGGGCGCCAATACTGAAAAAAGGTGCTTTTGAGGCTAGAGTGCGCAGGAAAGCAGAGAGGGCCAAATTGTCTGGGGCATTTGAAGGGGTTCCAGGAGGCAGTGAGGACCAGCATCACTTTTCCCCGCTGGCACCTTTGCTGTGGCAGCAAAAGCTGGACGTTTGTCTTTTTTCCTCTGGGGGGCGCCGAAAGTGAAAAAAGGTGCTTTTGAGGCTAGAGTGCGCAGGAAAGCAGAGAGGGCCAAATTGTCTGGGGCATTTGAAGGGGTTCCAGGAGGCAGTGAGGACCAGCATCACTTTTCCCCGCTGGCACATTTGCTGTGGCAGCAAAAGCTGGACGTTTGTCTTTTTTGCTCCGGAGGGCGCCGATACTGAAAAAAGGTGCTTTTGAGGCTAGAGTGCGCAGGAAAGCAGAGAGGGCCAAATTGTCTGGGGCATTTGAAGGGGTTCCAGGAGGCAGTGAGGACCAGCATCACTTTTCCCCGCTGGCACCTTTGCTGTGGCAGCAAAAGCTGGACGTTTGTCTTTTTTGCTCCAAACTGCGGCGAAAGCGAAAAAAGGTGCTTTTGAGGATAGAGTCCGCAGGAAAGCAGAGAGGGCCAAATTGTCTGGGGCATTTGAAGGGGTTCCAGGAGGCAGTGAGGACCAGCATCACTTTTCCCCGCTGGCACCTTTGCTGTGGCAGCAAAAGCTGGACGTTTGTCTTTTTTGCTCCGGAGGGCGCCGAAAGTGAAAAAAGGTGCTTTTGAGGCTAGAGTGCGCAGGAAAGCAGAGAGGGCCAAATTGTCTGGGGCATTTGAAGGGGTTCCAGGAGGCAGTGAGGACCAGCATCACTTTTCCCCGCTGGCACCTTTGCTGTGGCAGCAAAAGCTGGACGTTTGTCTTTTTTGCTCCGGAGGGCGCCGAAAGTGAAAAAAGGTGCTTTTGAGGCTAGAGTGCGCAGGAAAGCAGAGAGGGCCAAATTGTCTGGGGCATTTGAAGGGGTTCCAGGAGGCAGTGAGGACCAGCATCACTTTTCCCCGCTGGCACCTTTGCTGTGGCAGCAAAAGCTGGACGTTTGTCTTTTTTCCTCCGGAGGGCGCCAAAAGTGAAAAAAGGTGCTTTTGAGGCTAGAGTCAGCAGGAAAGCAGAGAGGGCCAAATTGTCTGGGGCATTTGAAGGGGTTCCAGGAGGCAGTGAGGACCAGCATCACTTTTCCCCGCTGGCACCTTTGCTGTGGCAGCAAAAGCTGGACGTTTGTCTTTTTTCCTCCGGAGGGCGCCGAAAGTGAAAAACGGTGCTTTTGAGGCTAGAGTGCGCAGGAAAGCAGAGAGGGCCAAATTGTCTGGGGCATTTGAAGGGGTTCCAGGAGGCAGTGAGGACCAGCATCACTTTTCCCCGCTGGCACCTTTGCTGTGGCAGCAAAAGCTGGACGTTTGTCTTTTTTCCTCTGGGGGGCGCCGAAAGTGAAAAAAGGTGCTTTTGAGGCTAGAGTGCGCAGGAAAGCAGAGAGGGCCAAATTGTCTGGGGCATTTGAAGGGGTTCCAGGAGGCAGTGAGGACCAGCATCACTTTTCCCCGCTGGCACCTTTGCTGTGGCAGCAAAAGCTGGACGTTTGTCTTTTTTGCTCCGGAGGATGCCGAAAGTGAAAAAAGGTGCTTTTGAGGCTAGAGTGCGCAGGAAAGCAGAGAGGGCCAAATTGTCTGGGGCATTTGAAGGGGTTCCAGGAGGCAGTGAGGACCAGCATCACTTTTCCCCGCTGGCACCTTTGCTGTGGCAGCAAAAGCTGGACGTTTGTCTTTTTTCCTCTGGGGGGCGCCGAAAGTGAAAAAAGGTGCTTTTGAGGCTAGAGTCGGCAGGAAAGCAGAGAGGGCCAAATTGTCTGGGGCATTTGAAGGGGTTCCAGGAGGCAGTGAGGACCAGCATCACTTTTCCCCGCTGGCACCTTTGCTGTGGCAGCAAAAGCTGGACGTTTGTCTTTTTTCCTCTGGGGGGCGCCGAAAGTGAAAAAAGGTGCTTTTGAGGCTAGAGTGCGCAGGAAAGCAGAGAGGGCCAAATTGTCTGGGGCATTTGAAGGGGTTCCAGGAGGCAGTGAGGACCAGCATCACTTTTCCCCGCTGGCACCTTTGCTGTGGCAGCAAAAGCTGGACGTTTGTCTTTTTTGCTCCAAACTGCGGCGAAAGCGAAAAAAGGTGCTTTTGAGGATAGAGTCCGCAGGAAAGCAGAGAGGGCCAAATTGTCTGGGGCATTTGAAGGGGTTCCAGGAGGCAGTGAGGACCAGCATCACTTTTCCCCGCTGGCACCTTTGCTGTGGCAGCAAAAGCTGGACGTTTGTCTTTTTTGCTCCGGAGGGCGCCGAAAGTGAAAAAAGGTGCTTTTGAGGCTAGAGTGCGCAGGAAAGCAGAGAGGGCCAAATTGTCTGGGGCATTTGAAGGGGTTCCAGGAGGCAGTGAGGACCAGCATCACTTTTCCCCGCTGGCACCTTTGCTGTGGCAGCAAAAGCTGGACGTTTGTCTTTTTTGCTCCGGAGGGCGCCGAAAGTGAAAAAAGGTGCTTTTGAGGCTAGAGTGCGCAGGAAAGCAGAGAGGGCCAAATTGTCTGGGGCATTTGAAGGGGTTCCAGGAGGCAGTGAGGACCAGCATCACTTTTCCCCGCTGGCACCTTTGCTGTGGCAGCAAAAGCTGGACGTTTGTCTTTTTTCCTCCGGAGGGCGCCAAAAGTGAAAAAAGGTGCTTTTGAGGCTAGAGTCAGCAGGAAAGCAGAGAGGGCCAAATTGTCTGGGGCATTTGAAGGGGTTCCAGGAGGCAGTGAGGACCAGCATCACTTTTCCCCGCTGGCACCTTTGCTGTGGCAGCAAAAGCTGGACGTTTGTCTTTTTTCCTCCGGAGGGCGCCGAAAGTGAAAAACGGTGCTTTTGAGGCTAGAGTGCGCAGGAAAGCAGAGAGGGCCAAATTGTCTGGGGCATTTGAAGGGGTTCCAGGAGGCAGTGAGGACCAGCATCACTTTTCCCCGCTGGCACCTTTGCTGTGGCAGCAAAAGCTGGACGTTTGTCTTTTTTCCTCTGGGGGGCGCCGAAAGTGAAAAAAGGTGCTTTTGAGGCTAGAGTGCGCAGGAAAGCAGAGAGGGCCAAATTGTCTGGGGCATTTGAAGGGGTTCCAGGAGGCAGTGAGGACCAGCATCACTTTTCCCCGCTGGCACCTTTGCTGTGGCAGCAAAAGCTGGACGTTTGTCTTTTTTGCTCCGGAGGATGCCGAAAGTGAAAAAAGGTGCTTTTGAGGCTAGAGTGCGCAGGAAAGCAGAGAGGGCCAAATTGTCTGGGGCATTTGAAGGGGTTCCAGGAGGCAGTGAGGACCAGCATCACTTTTCCCCGCTGGCACCTTTGCTGTGGCAGCAAAAGCTGGACGTTTGTCTTTTTTCCTCTGGGGGGCGCCGAAAGTGAAAAAAGGTGCTTTTGAGGCTAGAGTCGGCAGGAAAGCAGAGAGGGCCAAATTGTCTGGGGCATTTGAAGGGGTTCCAGGAGGCAGTGAGGACCAGCATCACTTTTCCCCGCTGGCACCTTTGCTGTGGCAGCAAAAGCTGGACGTTTGTCTTTTTTCCTCTGGGGGGCGCCGAAAGTGAAAAAAGGTGCTTTTGAGGCTAGAGTGCGCAGGAAAGCAGAGAGGGCCAAATTGTCTGGGGCATTTGAAGGGGTTCCAGGAGGCAGTGAGGACCAGCATCACTTTTCCCCGCTGGCACCTTTGCTGTGGCAGCAAAAGCTGGACGTTTGTCTTTTTTGCTCCAAACAGCGGCGAAAGCGAAAAAAGGTGCTTTTGAGGCTAGAGTGCGCAGGAAAGCAGAGAGGGCCAAATTGTCTGGGGCATTTGAAGGGGTTCCAGGAGGCAGTGAGGACCAGCATCACTTTTCCCCGCTGGCACCTTTGCTGTGGCAGCAAAAGCTGGACGTTTGTCTTTTTTGCTCCGGAGGGCGCCGAAAGCGAAAAAAGGTGCTTTTGAGGCTAGAGTGCGCAGGAAAGCAGAGAGGGCCAAATTGTCTGGGGCATTTGAAGGGGTTCCAGGAGGCAGTGAGGACCAGCATCACTTTTCCCCGCTGGCACCTTTGCTGTGGCAGCAAAAGCTGGACGTTTGTCTTTTTTGCTCCGGAGGGCGCCGAAAGTGAAAAAAGGTTCTTTTGAGGCTAGAGTGCGCAGGAAAGCAGAGAGGGCCAAATTGTCTGGGGCATTTGAAGGGGTTCCAGGAGGCAGTGAGGACCAGCATCACTTTTCCCCGCTGGCACCTTTGCTGTGGCAGCAAAAGCTGGACGTTTGTCTTTTTTCCTCCGGAGGGCGCCGAAAGTGAAAAAAGGTGCTTTTGAGGCTAGAGTGCGCAGGAAAGCAGAGAGGGCCAAATTGTCTGGGGCATTTGAAGGGGTTCCAGGAGGCAGTGAGGACCAGCATCACTTTTCCCCGCTGGCACCTTTGCTGTGGCAGCAAAAGCTGGACGTTTGTCTTTTTTCCTCCGGAGGGCGCCGAAAGTGAAAAAAGGTGCTTTTGAGGATAGAGTCCGCAGGAAAGCAGAGAGGGCCAAATTGTCTGGGGCATTTGAAGGGGTTCCAGGAGGCAGTGAGGACCAGCATCACTTTTCCCCGCTGGCACCTTTGCTGTGGCAGCAAAAGCTGGACGTTTGTCTTTTTTGCTCCAAACAGCGGCGAAAGCGAAAAAAGGTGCTTTTGAGGCTAGAGTCGGCAGGAAAGCAGAGAGGGCCAAATTGTCTGGGGCATTTGAAGGGGTTCCAGGAGGCAGTGAGGACCAGCATCACTTTTCCCCGCTGGCACCTTTGCTGTGGCAGCAAAAGCTGGACGTTTGTCTTTTTTGCTCCGGAGGGCGCCGATACTGAAAAAAGGTGCTTTTGAGGCTAGAGTGCGCAGGAAAGCAGAGAGGGCCAAATTGTCTGGGGCATTTGAAGGGGTTCCAGGAGGCAGTGAGGACCAGCATCACTTTTCCCCGCTGGCACCTTTGCTGTGGCAGCAAAAGCTGGACGTTTGTCTTTTTTCCTCCGGAGGGCGCCGAAAGTGAAAAAAGGTGCTTTTGAGGCTAGAGTGCGCAGGAAAGCAGAGAGGGCCAAATTGTCTGGGGCATTTGAAGGGGTTCCAGGAGGCAGTGAGGACCAGCATCACTTTTCCCCGCTGGCACCTTTGCTGTGGCAGCAAAAGCTGGACGTTTGTCTTTTTTCCTCCGGAGGGCGCCGAAAGTGAAAAAAGGTGCTTTTGAGGATAGAGTGCGCAGGAAAGCAGAGAGGGCCAAATTGTCTGGGGCATTTGAAGGGGTTCCAGGAGGCAGTGAGGACCAGCATCACTTTTCCCCGCTGGCACCTTTGCTGTGGCAGCAAAAGCTGGACGTTTGTCTTTTTTCCTCCGGAGGGCGCCGAAAGTGAAAAAAGGTGCTTTTGAGGCTAGAGTGCGCAGGAAAGCAGAGAGGGCCAAATTGTCTGGGGCATTTGAAGGGGTTCCAGGAGGCAGTGAGGACCAGCATCACTTTTCCCCGCTGGCACCTTTGCTGTGGCAGCAAAAGCTGGACGTTTGTCTTTTTTCCTCCGGAGAGTGCCGAAAGTGAAAAAAGGTGCTTTTGAGGCTAGAGTCTGCAGGAAAGCAGAGAGGGCCAAATTGTCTGGGGCATTTGAAGGGGTTCCAGGAGGCAGTGAGGACCAGCATCACTTTTCCCCGCTGGCACCTTTGCTGTGGCAGCAAAAGCTGGACGTTTGTCTTTTTTGCTCCGGAGGGCGCCGATACTGAAAAAAGGTGCTTTTGAGGCTAGAGTGCGCAGGAAAGCAGAGAGGGCCAAATTGTCTGGGGCATTTGAAGGGGTTCCAGGAGGCAGTGAGGACCAGCATCACTTTTCCCCGCTGGCACCTTTGCTGTGGCAGCAAAAGCTGGACGTTTGTCTTTTTTCCTCTGGGGGGCGCCGAAAGTGAAAAAAGGTGCTTTTGAGGCTAGAGTGCGCAGGAAAGCAGAGAGGGCCAAATTGTCTGGGGCATTTGAAGGGGTTCCAGGAGGCAGTGAGGACCAGCATCACTTTTCCCCGCTGGCACCTTTGCTGTGGCAGCAAAAGCTGGACGTTTGTCTTTTTTGCTCCAAACAGCGGCGAAAGCGAAAAAAGGTGCTTTTGAGGCTAGAGTGCGCAGGAAAGCAGAGAGGGCCAAATTGTCTGGGGCATTTGAAGGGGTTCCAGGAGGCAGTGAGGACCAGCATCACTTTTCCCCGCTGGCACCTTTGCTGTGGCAGCAAAAGCTGGACGTTTGTCTTTTTTGCTCCAAACAGCGGCGAAAGCGAAAAAAGGTGCTTTTGAGGCTAGAGTGCGCAGGAAAGCAGAGAGGGCCAAATTGTCTGGGGCATTTGAAGGGGTTCCAGGAGGCAGTGAGGACCAGCATCACTTTTCCCCGCTGGCACCTTTGCTGTGGCAGCAAAAGCTGGACGTTTGTCTTTTTTCCTCTGGGGGGCGCCGAAAGTGAAAAAAGGTGCTTTTGAGGCTAGAGTGCGCAGGAAAGCAGAGAGGGCCAAATTGTCTGGGGCATTTGAAGGGGTTCCAGGAGGCAGTGAGGACCAGCATCACTTTTCCCCGCTGGCACCTTTGCTGTGGCAGCAAAAGCTGGACGTTTGTCTTTTTTGCTCCAAACAGCGGCGAAAGCGAAAAAAGGTGCTTTTGAGGCTAGAGTGCGCAGGAAAGCAGAGAGGGCCAAATTGTCTGGGGCATTTGAAGGGGTTCCAGGAGGCAGTGAGGACCAGCATCACTTTTCCCCGCTGGCACCTTTGCTGTGGCAGCAAAAGCTGGACGTTTGTCTTTTTTGCTCCAAACAGCGGCGAAAGCGAAAAAAGGTGCTTTTGAGGATAGAGTCGGCAGGAAAGCAGAGAGGGCCAAATTGTCTGGGGCATTTGAAGGGGTTCCAGGAGGCAGTGAGGACCAGCATCACTTTTCCCCGCTGGCACCTTTGCTGTGGCAGCAAAAGCTGGACGTTTGTCTTTTTTGCTCCGGAGGGCGCCGAAAGTGAAAAAAGGTGCTTTTGAGGCTAGAGTGCGCAGGAAAGCAGAGAGGGCCAAATTGTCTGGGGCATTTGAAGGGGTTCCAGGAGGCAGTGAGGACCAGCATCACTTTTCCCCGCTGGCACCTTTGCTGTGGCAGCAAAAGCTGGACGTTTGTCTTTTTTCCTCTGGGGGGCGCCGAAAGTGAAAAAAGGTGCTTTTGAGGCTAGAGTCGGCAGGAAAGCAGAGAGGGCCAAATTGTCTGGGGCATTTGAAGGGGTTCCAGGAGGCAGTGAGGACCAGCATCACTTTTCCCCGCTGGCACCTTTGCTGTGGCAGCAAAAGCTGGACGTTTGTCTTTTTTGCTCCGGAGGGCGCCGAAAGTGAAAAAAGGTGCTTTTGAGGCTAGAGTGCGCAGGAAAGCAGAGAGGGCCAAATTGTCTGGGGCATTTGAAGGGGTTCCAGGAGGCAGTGAGGACCAGCATCACTTTTCCCCGCTGGCACCTTTGCTGTGGCAGCAAAAGCTGGACGTTTGTCTTTTTTCCTCTGGGGGGCGCCGAAAGTGAAAAAAGGTGCTTTTGAGGCTAGAGTGCGCAGGAAAGCAGAGAGGGCCAAATTGTCTGGGGCATTTGAAGGGGTTCCAGGAGGCAGTGAGGACCAGCATCACTTTTCCCCGCTGGCACCTTTGCTGTGGCAGCAAAAGCTGGACGTTTGTCTTTTTTGCTCCAAACAGCGGCGAAAGCGAAAAAAAGTGCTTTTGAGGCTAGAGTGCGCAGGAAAGCAGAGAGGGCCAAATTGTCTGGGGCATTTGAAGGGGTTCCAGGAGGCAGTGAGGACCAGCATCACTTTTCCCCGCTGGCACCTTTGCTGTGGCAGCAAAAGCTGGACGTTTGTCTTTTTTGCTCCGGAGGGCGCCGAAAGTGAAAAAAGGTGCTTTTGAGGCTAGAGTGCGCAGGAAAGCAGAGAGGGCCAAATTGTCTGGGGCATTTGAAGGGGTTCCAGGAGGCAGTGAGGACCAGCATCACTTTTCCCCGCTGGCACCTTTGCTGTGGCAGCAAAAGCTGGACGTTTGTCTTTTTTCCTCCGGAGGGCGCCGAAAGTGAAAAAAGGTGCTTTTGAGGCTAGAGTGCGCAGGAAAGCAGAGAGGGCCAAATTGTCTGGGGCATTTGAAGGGGTTCCAGGAGGCAGTGAGGACCAGCATCACTTTTCCCCGCTGGCACCTTTGCTGTGGCAGCAAAAGCTGGACGTTTGTCTTTTTTCCTCCGGAGGGCGCCGAAAGTGAAAAAAGGTGCTTTTGAGGCTAGAGTGCGCAGGAAAGCAGAGAGGGCCAAATTGTCTGGGGCATTTGAAGGGGTTCCAGGAGGCAGTGAGGACCAGCATCACTTTTCCCCGCTGGCACCTTTGCTGTGGCAGCAAAAGCTGGACGTTTGTCTTTTTTGCTCCGGAGGGCGCCGAAAGTGAAAAAAGGTGCTTTTGAGGCTAGAGTGCGCAGGAAAGCAGAGAGGGCCAAATTGTCTGGGGCATTTGAAGGGGTTCCAGGAGGCAGTGAGGACCAGCATCACTTTTCCCCGCTGGCACCTTTGCTGTGGCAGCAAAAGCTGGACGTTTGTCTTTTTTCCTCTGGGGGGCGCCGAAAGTGAAAAAAGGTGCTTTTGAGGCTAGAGTGCGCAGGAAAGCAGAGAGGGCCAAATTGTCTGGGGCATTTGAAGGGGTTCCAGGAGGCAGTGAGGACCAGCATCACTTTTCCCCGCTGGCACCTTTGCTGTGGCAGCAAAAGCTGGACGTTTGTCTTTTTTCCTCCGGAGGGCGCCGAAAGTGAAAAAAGGTGCTTTTGAGGCTAGAGTGCGCAGGAAAGCAGAGAGGGCCAAATTGTCTGGGGCATTTGAAGGGGTTCCAGGAGGCAGTGAGGACCAGCATCACTTTTCCCCGCTGGCACCTTTGCTGTGGCAGCAAAAGCTGGACGTTTGTCTTTTTTCCTCTGGGGGGCGCCGAAAGTGAAAAAAGGTGCTTTTGAGGCTAGAGTGCGCAGGAAAGCAGAGAGGGCCAAATTGTCTGGGGCATTTGAAGGGGTTCCAGGAGGCAGTGAGGACCAGCATCACTTTTCCCCGCTGGCACCTTTGCTGTGGCAGCAAAAGCTGGACGTTTGTCTTTTTTGCTCCGGAGGGCGCCGAAAGTGAAAAAAGGTGCTTTTGAGGCTAGAGTGCGCAGGAAAGCAGAGAGGGCCAAATTGTCTGGGGCATTTGAAGGGGTTCCAGGAGGCAGTGAGGACCAGCATCACTTTTCCCCGCTGGCACCTTTGCTGTGGCAGCAAAAGCTGGACGTTTGTCTTTTTTCCTCTGGGGGGCGCCGAAAGTGAAAAAAGGTGCTTTTGAGGCTAGAGTCGGCAGGAAAGCAGAGAGGGCCAAATTGTCTGGGGCATTTGAAGGGGTTCCAGGAGGCAGTGAGGACCAGCATGACTTTTCCCCGCTGGCACCTTTGCTGTGGCAGCAAAAGCTGGACGTTTGTCTTTTTTGCTCCGGAGGGCGCCGAAAGTGAAAAAAGGTGCTTTTGAGGCTAGAGTGCGCAGGAAAGCAGAGAGGGCCAAATTGTCTGGGGCATTTGAAGGGGTTCCAGGAGGCAGTGAGGACCAGCATCACTTTTCCCCGCTGGCACCTTTGCTGTGGCAGCAAAAGCTGGACGTTTGTCTTTTTTCCTCTGGGGGGCGCCGAAAGTGAAAAAAGGTGCTTTTGAGGCTAGAGTGCGCAGGAAAGCAGAGAGGGCCAAATTGTCTGGGGCATTTGAAGGGGTTCCAGGAGGCAGTGAGGACCAGCATCACTTTTCCCCGCTGGCACCTTTGCTGTGGCAGCAAAAGCTGGACGTTTGTCTTTTTTCCTCTGGGGGGCGCCGAAAGTGAAAAAAGGTGCTTTTGAGGCTAGAGTGCGCAGGAAAGCAGAGAGGGCCAAATTGTCTGGGGCATTTGAAGGGGTTCCAGGAGGCAGTGAGGACCAGCATCACTTTTCCCCGCTGGCACCTTTGCTGTGGCAGCAAAAGCTGGACGTTTGTCTTTTTTGCTCCGGAGGGCGCCGAAAGTGAAAAAAGGTTCTTTTGAGGCTAGAGTGCGCAGGAAAGCAGAGAGGGCCAAATTGTCTGGGGCATTTGAAGGGGTTCCAGGAGGCAGTGAGGACCAGCATCACTTTTCCCCGCTGGCACCTTTGCTGTGGCAGCAAAAGCTGGACGTTTGTCTTTTTTCCTCCGGAGGGCGCCGAAAGTGAAAAAAGGTGCTTTTGAGGCTAGAGTGCGCAGGAAAGCAGAGAGGGCCAAATTGTCTGGGGCATTTGAAGGGGTTCCAGGAGGCAGTGAGGACCAGCATCACTTTTCCCCGCTGGCACCTTTGCTGTGGCAGCAAAAGCTGGACGTTTGTCTTTTTTCCTCTGGGGGGCGCCGAAAGTGAAAAAAGGTGCTTTTGAGGCTAGAGTGCGCAGGAAAGCAGAGAGGGCCAAATTGTCTGGGGCATTTGAAGGGGTTCCAGGAGGCAGTGAGGACCAGCATCACTTTTCCCCGCTGGCACCTTTGCTGTGGCAGCAAAAGCTGGACGTTTGTCTTTTTTCCTCCGGAGGGCGCCGATACTGAAAAAAGGTGCTTTTGAGGCTAGAGTGCGCAGGAAAGCAGAGAGGGCCAAATTGTCTGGGGCATTTGAAGGGGTTCCAGGAGGCAGTGAGGACCAGCATCACTTTTCCCCGCTGGCACCTTTGCTGTGGCAGCAAAAGCTGGACGTTTGTCTTTTTTCCTCTGGGGGGCGCCGAAAGTGAAAAAAGGTGCTTTTGAGGCTAGAGTCGGCAGGAAAGCAGAGAGGGCCAAATTGTCTGGGGCATTTGAAGGGGTTCCAGGAGGCAGTGAGGACCAGCATCACTTTTCCCCGCTGGCACCTTTGCTGTGGCAGCAAAAGCTGGACGTTTGTCTTTTTTGCTCCGGAGGGCGCCGAAAGTGAAAAAAGGTGCTTTTGAGGCTAGAGTGCGCAGGAAAGCAGAGAGGGCCAAATTGTCTGGGGCATTTGAAGGGGTTCCAGGAGGCAGTGAGGACCAGCATCACTTTTCCCCGCTGGCACCTTTGCTGTGGCAGCAAAAGCTGGACGTTTGTCTTTTTTCCTCTGGGGGGCGCCGAAAGTGAAAAAAGGTGCTTTTGAGGCTAGAGTGCGCAGGAAAGCAGAGAGGGCCAAATTGTCTGGGGCATTTGAAGGGGTTCCAGGAGGCAGTGAGGACCAGCATCACTTTTCCCCGCTGGCACCTTTGCTGTGGCAGCAAAAGCTGGACGTTTGTCTTTTTTGCTCCAAACAGCGGCGAAAGCGAAAAAAGGTGCTTTTGAGGCTAGAGTGCGCAGGAAAGCAGAGAGGGCCAAATTGTCTGGGGCATTTGAAGGGGTTCCAGGAGGCAGTGAGGACCAGCATCACTTTTCCCCGCTGGCACCTTTGCTGTGGCAGCAAAAGCTGGACGTTTGTCTTTTTTGCTCCGGAGGGCGCCGAAAGTGAAAAAAGGTGCTTTTGAGGCTAGAGTGCGCAGGAAAGCAGAGAGGGCCAAATTGTCTGGGGCATTTGAAGGGGTTCCAGGAGGCAGTGAGGACCAGCATCACTTTTCCCCGCTGGCACCTTTGCTGTGGCAGCAAAAGCTGGACGTTTGTCTTTTTTCCTCCGGAGGGCGCCGAAAGTGAAAAAAGGTGCTTTTGAGGCTAGAGTGCGCAGGAAAGCAGAGAGGGCCAAATTGTCTGGGGCACTTGAAGGGGTTCCAGGAGGCAGTGAGGACCAGCATCACTTTTCCCCGCTGGCACCTTTGCTGTGGCAGCAAAAGCTGGACGTTTGTCTTTTTTGCTCCGGAGGGCGACGAAAGTGAAAAAAGGTGCTTTTGAGGCTAGAGTGCGCAGGAAAGCAGAGAGGGCCAAATTGTCTGGGGCATTTGAAGGGGTTCCAGGAGGCAGTGAGGACCAGCATCACTTTTCCCCGCTGGCACCTTTGCTGTGGCAGCAAAAGCTGGACGTTTGTCTTTTTTCCTCCGGAGGGCGCCGAAAGTTAAAAAAGGTGCTTTTGAGGCTAGAGTGCGCAGGAAAGCAGAGAGGGCCAAATTGTCTGGGGCATTTGAAGGGGTTCCAGGAGGCAGTGAGGACCAGCATCACTTTTCCCCGCTGGCACCTTTGCTGTGGCAGCAAAAGCTGGACGTTTGTCTTTTTTCCTCTGGGGGGCGCCGAAAGTGAAAAAAGGTGCTTTTGAGGCTAGAGTGCGCAGGAAAGCAGAGAGGGCCAAATTGTCTGGGGCATTTGAAGGGGTTCCAGGAGGCAGTGAGGACCAGCATCACTTTTCCCCGCTGGCACCTTTGCTGTGGCAGCAAAAGCTGGACGTTTGTCTTTTTTCCTCTGGGGGGCGCCGAAAGTGAAAAAAGGTGCTTTTGAGGCTAGAGTGCGCAGGAAAGCAGAGAGGGCCAAATTGTCTGGGGCATTTGAAGGGGTTCCAGGAGGCAGTGAGGACCAGCATCACTTTTCCCCGCTGGCACCTTTGCTGTGGCAGCAAAAGCTGGACGTTTGTCTTTTTTGCTCCGGAGGATGCTGAAAGTGAAAAAAGGTGCTTTTGAGGCTAGAGTGCGCAGGAAAGCAGAGAGGGCCAAATTGTCTGGGGCATTTGAAGGGGTTCCAGGAGGCAGTGAGGACCAGCATCACTTTTCCCCGCTGGCACCTTTGCTGTGGCAGCAAAAGCTGGACGTTTGTCTTTTTTCCTCTGGGGGGCGCCGAAAGTGAAAAAAGGTGCTTTTGAGGCTAGAGTCGGCAGGAAAGCAGAGAGGGCCAAATTGTCTGGGGCATTTGAAGGGGTTCCAGGAGGCAGTGAGGACCAGCATCACTTTTCCCCGCTGGCACCTTTGCTGTGGCAGCAAAAGCTAGACGTTTGTCTTTTTTGCTCCGGAGGGCGCCGAAAGTGAAAAAGGTGCTTTGAGGCTAGAGTGCGCAGGAAAGCAGAGAGGGCCAAATTGTCTGGGGCATTTGAAGGGGTTCCAGGAGGCAGTGAGGACCAGCATCACTTTTCCCCGCTGGCACCTTTGCTGTGGCAGCAAAAGCTGGACGTTTGTCTTTTTTCCTCTGGGGGGCGCCGAAAGTGAAAAAAGGTGCTTTTGAGGCTAGAGTGCGCAGGAAAGCAGAGAGGGCCAAATTGTCTGGGGCATTTGAAGGGGTTCCAGGAGGCAGTGAGGACCAGCATCACTTTTCCCCGCTGGCACCTTTGCTGTGGCAGCAAAAGCTGGACGTTTGTCTTTTTTCCTCTGGGGGGCGCCGAAAGTGAAAAAAGGTGCTTTTGAGGCTAGAGTGCGCAGGAAAGCAGAGAGGGCCAAATTGTCTGGGGCATTTGAAGGGGTTCCAGGAGGCAGTGAGGACCAGCATCACTTTTCCCCGCTGGCACCTTTGCTGTGGCAGCAAAAGCTGGACGTTTGTCTTTTTTGCTCCGGAGGGCGCCGAAAGTGAAAAAAGGTGCTTTTGAGGATAGAGTCCGCAGGAAAGCAGAGAGGGCCAAATTGTCTGGGGCATTTGAAGGGGTTCCAGGAGGCAGTGAGGACCAGCATCACTTTTTCCCCGCTGGCACCTTTGCTGTGGCAGCAAAAGCTGGACGTTTGTCTTTTTTGCTCCGGAGGGCGCCGATACTAAAAAAAGGTGCTTTTGAGGCTAGAGTGCGCAGGAAAGCAGAGAGGGCCAAATTGTCTGGGGCATTTGAAGGGGTTCCAGGAGGCAGTGAGGACCAGCATCACTTTTCCCCGCTGGCACCTTTGCTGTGGCAGCAAAAGCTGGACGTTTGTCTTTTTTCCTCCGGAGGGCGCCGAAAGTGAAAAAAGGTGCTTTTGAGGCTAGAGTGCGCAGGAAAGCAGAGAGGGCCAAATTGTCTGGGGCATTTGAAGGGGTTCCAGGAGGCAGTGAGGACCAGCATCACTTTTCCCCGCTGGCACCTTTGCTGTGGCAGCAAAAGCTGGACGTTTGTCTTTTTTCCTCCGGAGAGCGCCGAAAGTGAAAAAAGGTGCTTTTGAGGCTAGAGTCTGCAGGAAAGCAGAGAGGGCCAAATTGTCTGGGGCATTTGAAGGGGTTCCAGGAGGCAGTGAGGACCAGCATCACTTTTCCCCGCTGGCACCTTTGCTGTGGCAGCAAAAGCTGGACGTTTGTCTTTTTTGCTCCGGAGGGCGCCGATACTGAAAAAAGGTGCTTTTGAGGCTAGAGTGCGCAGGAAAGCAGAGAGGGCCAAATTGTCTGGGGCATTTGAAGGGGTTCCAGGAGGCAGTGAGGACCAGCATCACTTTTCCCCGCTGGCACCTTTGCTGTGGCAGCAAAAGCTGGACGTTTGTCTTTTTTCCTCTGGGGGGCGCCGAAAGTGAAAAAAGGTGCTTTTGAGGCTAGAGTGCGCAGGAAAGCAGAGAGGGCCAAATTGTCTGGGGCATTTGAAGGGGTTCCAGGAGGCAGTGAGGACCAGCATCACTTTTCCCCGCTGGCACCTTTGCTGTGGCAGCAAAAGCTGGACGTTTGTCTTTTTTCCTCTGGGGGGCGCCGAAAGTGAAAAAAGGTGCTTTTGAGGCTAGAGTGCGCAGGAAAGCAGAGAGGGCCAAATTGTCTGGGGCATTTGAAGGGGTTCCAGGAGGCAGTGAGGACCAGCATCACTTTTCCCCGCTGGCACCTTTGCTGTGGCAGCAAAAGCTGGACGTTTGTCTTTTTTGCTCCAAACAGCGGCGAAAGCGAAAAAAGGTGCTTTTGAGGCTAGAGTGCGCAGGAAAGCAGAGAGGGCCAAATTGTCTGGGGCATTTGAAGGGGTTCCAGGAGGCAGTGAGGACCAGCATCACTTTTCCCCGCTGGCACCTTTGCTGTGGCAGCAAAAGCTGGACGTTTGTCTTTTTTGCTCCAAACAGCGGCGAAAGCGAAAAAAGGTGCTTTTGAGGATAGAGTCGGCAGGAAAGCAGAGAGGGCCAAATTGTCTGGGGCATTTGAAGGGGTTCCAGGAGGCAGTGAGGACCAGCATCACTTTTCCCCGCTGGCACCTTTGCTGTGGCAGCAAAAGCTGGACGTTTGTCTTTTTTGCTCCGGAGGGCGCCGAAAGTGAAAAAAGGTGCTTTTGAGGCTAGAGTGCGCAGGAAAGCAGAGAGGGCCAAATTGTCTGGGGCATTTGAAGGGGTTCCAGGAGGCAGTGAGGACCAGCATCACTTTTCCCCGCTGGCACCTTTGCTGTGGCAGCAAAAGCTGGACGTTTGTCTTTTTTCCTCCGGAGGGCGCCGAAAGTTAAAAAAGGTGCTTTTGAGGCTAGAGTGCGCAGGAAAGCAGAGAGGGCCAAATTGTCTGGGGCATTTGAAGGGGTTCCAGGAGGCAGTGAGGACCAGCATCACTTTTCCCCGCTGGCACCTTTGCTGTGGCAGCAAAAGCTGGACGTTTGTCTTTTTTCCTCCGGAGGGCGCCGAAAGTGAAAAAAGGTGCTTTTGAGGCTAGAGTGCGCAGGAAAGCAGAGAGGGCCAAATTGTCTGGGGCATTTGAAGGGGTTCCAGGAGGCAGTGAGGACCAGCATCACTTTTCCCCGCTGGCACCTTTGCTGTGGCAGCAAAAGCTGGACGTTTGTCTTTTTTCCTCCGGAGGGCGCCGAAAGTGAAAAAAGGTGCTTTTGAGGCTAGAGTGCGCAGGAAAGCAGAGAGGGCCAAATTGTCTGGGGCATTTGAAGGGGTTCCAGGAGGCAGTGAGGACCAGCATCACTTTTCCCCGCTGGCACCTTTGCTGTGGCAGCAAAAGCTGGACGTTTGTCTTTTTTGCTCCGGAGGGCGCCGATACTGAAAAAAGGTGCTTTTGAGGCTAGAGTGCGCAGGAAAGCAGAGAGGGCCAAATTGTCTGGGGCATTTGAAGGGGTTCCAGGAGGCAGTGAGGACCAGCATCACTTTTCCCCGCTGGCACCTTTGCTGTGGCAGCAAAAGCTGGACGTTTGTCTTTTTTGCTCCAAACAGCGGCGAAAGCGAAAAAAGGTGCTTTTGAGGATAGAGTCGGCAGGAAAGCAGAGAGGGCCAAATTGTCTGGGGCATTTGAAGGGGTTCCAGGAGGCAGTGAGGACCAGCATCACTTTTCCCCGCTGGCACCTTTGCTGTGGCAGCAAAAGCTGGACGTTTGTCTTTTTTGCTCCGGAGGGCGCCGAAAGTGAAAAAAGGTGCTTTTGAGGCTAGAGTGCGCAGGAAAGCAGAGAGGGCCAAATTGTCTGGGGCATTTGAAGGGGTTCCAGGAGGCAGTGAGGACCAGCATCACTTTTCCCCGCTGGCACCTTTGCTGTGGCAGCAAAAGCTGGACGTTTGTCTTTTTTCCTCCGGAGGGCGCCGAAAGTTAAAAAAGGTGCTTTTGAGGCTAGAGTGCGCAGGAAAGCAGAGAGGGCCAAATTGTCTGGGGCATTTGAAGGGGTTCCAGGAGGCAGTGAGGACCAGCATCACTTTTCCCCGCTGGCACCTTTGCTGTGGCAGCAAAAGCTGGACGTTTGTCTTTTTTGCTCCGGAGGGCGCCGAAAGTGAAAAAAGGTGCTTTTGAGGCTAGAGTGCGCAGGAAAGCAGAGAGGGCCAAATTGTCTGGGGCATTTGAAGGGGTTCCAGGAGGCAGTGAGGACCAGCATCACTTTTCCCCGCTGGCACCTTTGCTGTGGCAGCAAAAGCTGGACGTTTGTCTTTTTTCCTCCGGAGGGCGCCGAAAGTGAAAAAAGGTGCTTTTGAGGCTAGAGTGCGCAGGAAAGCAGAGAGGGCCAAATTGTCTGGGGCATTTGAAGGGGTTCCAGGAGGCAGTGAGGACCAGCATCACTTTTCCCCGCTGGCACCTTTGCTGTGGCAGCAAAAGCTGGACGTTTGTCTTTTTTGCTCCGGAGGGCGCCGATACTGAAAAAAGGTGCTTTTGAGGCTAGAGTGCGCAGGAAAGCAGAGAGGGCCAAATTGTCTGGGGCATTTGAAGGGGTTCCAGGAGGCAGTGAGGACCAGCATCACTTTTCCCCGCTGGCACCTTTGCTGTGGCAGCAAAAGCTGGACGTTTGTCTTTTTTGCTCCGGAGGGCGCCGATACTGAAAAAAGGTGCTTTTGAGGCTAGAGTGCGCAGGAAAGCAGAGAGGGCCAAATTGTCTGGGGCATTTGAAGGGGTTCCAGGAGGCAGTGAGGACCAGCATCACTTTTCCCCGCTGGCACCTTTGCTGTGGCAGCAAAAGCTGGACGTTTGTCTTTTTTCCTCTGGGGGGCGCCGAAAGTGAAAAAAGGTGCTTTTGAGGCTAGAGTGCGCAGGAAAGCAGAGAGGGCCAAATTGTCTGGGGCATTTGAAGGGGTTCCAGGAGGCAGTGAGGACCAGCATCACTTTTCCCCGCTGGCACCTTTGCTGTGGCAGCAAAAGCTGGACGTTTGTCTTTTTTGCTCCGGAGGATGCCGAAAGTGAAAAAAGGTGCTTTTGAGGCTAGAGTGCGCAGGAAAGCAGAGAGGGCCAAATTGTCTGGGGCATTTGAAGGGGTTCCAGGAGGCAGTGAGGACCAGCATCACTTTTCCCCGCTGGCACCTTTGCTGTGGCAGCAAAAGCTGGACGTTTGTCTTTTTTCCTCTGGGGGGCGCCGAAAGTGAAAAAAGGTGCTTTTGAGGCTAGAGTCGGCAGGAAAGCAGAGAGGGCCAAATTGTCTGGGGCATTTGAAGGGGTTCCAGGAGGCAGTGAGGACCAGCATCACTTTTCCCCGCTGGCACCTTTGCTGTGGCAGCAAAAGCTAGACGTTTGTCTTTTTTGCTCCGGAGGGCGCCGAAAGTGAAAAAAGGTGCTTTTGAGGCTAGAGTGCGCAGGAAAGCAGAGAGGGCCAAATTGTCTGGGGCATTTGAAGGGGTTCCAGGAGGCAGTGAGGACCAGCATCACTTTTCCCCGCTGGCACCTTTGCTGTGGCAGCAAAAGCTGGACGTTTGTCTTTTTTCCTCTGGGGGGCGCCGAAAGTGAAAAAAGGTGCTTTTGAGGCTAGAGTGCGCAGGAAAGCAGAGAGGGCCAAATTGTCTGGGGCATTTGAAGGGGTTCCAGGAGGCAGTGAGGACCAGCATCACTTTTCCCCGCTGGCACCTTTGCTGTGGCAGCAAAAGCTGGACGTTTGTCTTTTTTCCTCTGGGGGGCGCCGAAAGTGAAAAAAGGTGCTTTTGAGGCTAGAGTGCGCAGGAAAGCAGAGAGGGCCAAATTGTCTGGGGCATTTGAAGGGGTTCCAGGAGGCAGTGAGGACCAGCATCACTTTTCCCCGCTGGCACCTTTGCTGTGGCAGCAAAAGCTGGACGTTTGTCTTTTTTGCTCCGGAGGGCGCCGAAAGTGAAAAAAGGTGCTTTTGAGGATAGAGTCCGCAGGAAAGCAGAGAGGGCCAAATTGTCTGGGGCATTTGAAGGGGTTCCAGGAGGCAGTGAGGACCAGCATCACTTTTCCCCGCTGGCACCTTTGCTGTGGCAGCAAAAGCTGGACGTTTGTCTTTTTTGCTCCGGAGGGCGCCGATACTAAAAAAAGGTGCTTTTGAGGCTAGAGTGCGCAGGAAAGCAGAGAGGGCCAAATTGTCTGGGGCATTTGAAGGGGTTCCAGGAGGCAGTGAGGACCAGCATCACTTTTCCCCGCTGGCACCTTTGCTGTGGCAGCAAAAGCTGGACGTTTGTCTTTTTTCCTCCGGAGGGCGCCGAAAGTGAAAAAAGGTGCTTTTGAGGCTAGAGTGCGCAGGAAAGCAGAGAGGGCCAAATTGTCTGGGGCATTTGAAGGGGTTCCAGGAGGCAGTGAGGACCAGCATCACTTTTCCCCGCTGGCACCTTTGCTGTGGCAGCAAAAGCTGGACGTTTGTCTTTTTTCCTCCGGAGAGCGCCGAAAGTGAAAAAAGGTGCTTTTGAGGCTAGAGTCTGCAGGAAAGCAGAGAGGGCCAAATTGTCTGGGGCATTTGAAGGGGTTCCAGGAGGCAGTGAGGACCAGCATCACTTTTCCCCGCTGGCACCTTTGCTGTGGCAGCAAAAGCTGGACGTTTGTCTTTTTTGCTCCGGAGGGCGCCGATACTGAAAAAAGGTGCTTTTGAGGCTAGAGTGCGCAGGAAAGCAGAGAGGGCCAAATTGTCTGGGGCATTTGAAGGGGTTCCAGGAGGCAGTGAGGACCAGCATCACTTTTCCCCGCTGGCACCTTTGCTGTGGCAGCAAAAGCTGGACGTTTGTCTTTTTTCCTCTGGGGGGCGCCGAAAGTGAAAAAAGGTGCTTTTGAGGCTAGAGTGCGCAGGAAAGCAGAGAGGGCCAAATTGTCTGGGGCATTTGAAGGGGTTCCAGGAGGCAGTGAGGACCAGCATCACTTTTCCCCGCTGGCACCTTTGCTGTGGCAGCAAAAGCTGGACGTTTGTCTTTTTTGCTCCGGAGGGCGCCGAAAGTGAAAAAAGGTGCTTTTGAGGCTAGAGTGCGCAGGAAAGCAGAGAGGGCCAAATTGTCTGGGGCATTTGAAGGGGTTCCAGGAGGCAGTGAGGACCAGCATCACTTTTCCCCGCTGGCACCTTTGCTGTGGCAGCAAAAGCTGGACGTTTGTCTTTTTTGCTCCAAACAGCGGCGAAAGCGAAAAAAGGTGCTTTTGAGGCTAGAGTGCGCAGGAAAGCAGAGAGGGCCAAATTGTCTGGGGCATTTGAAGGGGTTCCAGGAGGCAGTGAGGACCAGCATCACTTTTCCCCGCTGGCACCTTTGCTGTGGCAGCAAAAGCTGGACGTTTGTCTTTTTTGCTCCAAACAGCGGCGAAAGCGAAAAAAGGTGCTTTTGAGGATAGAGTCAGCAGGAAAGCAGAGAGGGCCAAATTGTCTGGGGCATTTGAAGGGGTTCCAGGAGGCAGTGAGGACCAGCATCACTTTTCCCCGCTGGCACCTTTGCTGTGGCAGCAAAAGCTGGACGTTTGTCTTTTTTGCTCCGGAGGGCGCCGAAAGTGAAAAAAGGTGCTTTTGAGGCTAGAGTGCGCAGGAAAGCAGAGAGGGCCAAATTGTCTGGGGCATTTGAAGGGGTTCCAGGAGGCAGTGAGGACCAGCATCACTTTTCCCCGCTGGCACCTTTGCTGTGGCAGCAAAAGCTGGACGTTTGTCTTTTTTCCTCCGGAGGGCGCCGAAAGTTAAAAAAGGTGCTTTTGAGGCTAGAGTGCGCAGGAAAGCAGAGAGGGCCAAATTGTCTGGGGCATTTGAAGGGGTTCCAGGAGGCAGTGAGGACCAGCATCACTTTTCCCCGCTGGCACCTTTGCTGTGGCAGCAAAAGCTGGACGTTTGTCTTTTTTCCTCCGGAGGGCGCCGAAAGTGAAAAAAGGTGCTTTTGAGGCTAGAGTGCGCAGGAAAGCAGAGAGGGCCAAATTGTCTGGGGCATTTGAAGGGGTTCCAGGAGGCAGTGAGGACCAGCATCACTTTTCCCCGCTGGCACCTTTGCTGTGGCAGCAAAAGCTGGACGTTTGTCTTTTTTCCTCCGGAGGGCGCCGAAAGTGAAAAAAGGTGCTTTTGAGGCTAGAGTGCGCAGGAAAGCAGAGAGGGCCAAATTGTCTGGGGCATTTGAAGGGGTTCCAGGAGGCAGTGAGGACCAGCATCACTTTTCCCCGCTGGCACCTTTGCTGTGGCAGCAAAAGCTGGACGTTTGTCTTTTTTGCTCCGGAGGGCGCCGATACTGAAAAAAGGTGCTTTTGAGGCTAGAGTGCGCAGGAAAGCAGAGAGGGCCAAATTGTCTGGGGCATTTGAAGGGGTTCCAGGAGGCAGTGAGGACCAGCATCACTTTTCCCCGCTGGCACCTTTGCTGTGGCAGCAAAAGCTGGACGTTTGTCTTTTTTGCTCCAAACAGCGGCGAAAGCGAAAAAAGGTGCTTTTGAGGCTAGAGTCGTCAGGAAAGCAGAGAGGGCCAAATTGTCTGGGGCATTTGAAGGGGTTCCAGGAGGCAGTGAGGACCAGCATCACTTTTCCCCGCTGGCACCTTTGCTGTGGCAGCAAAAGCTGGACGTTTGTCTTTTTTGCTCCGGAGGGCGCCGATACTGAAAAAAGGTGCTTTTGAGGCTAGAGTGCGCAGGAAAGCAGAGAGGGCCAAATTGTCTGGGGCATTTGAAGGGGTTCCAGGAGGCAGTGAGGACCAGCATCACTTTTCCCCGCTGGCACCTTTGCTGTGGCAGCAAAAGCTGGACGTTTGTCTTTTTTCCTCCGGAGGGCGCCGAAAGTTAAAAAAGGTGCTTTTGAGGCTAGAGTGCGCAGGAAAGCAGAGAGGGCCAAATTGTCTGGGGCATTTGAAGGGGTTCCAGGAGGCAGTGAGGACCAGCATCACTTTTCCCCGCTGGCACCTTTGCTGTGGCAGCAAAAGCTGGACGTTTGTCTTTTTTGCTCCGGAGGGCGCCGAAAGTGAAAAAAGGTGCTTTTGAGGCTAGAGTGCGCAGGAAAGCAGAGAGGGCCAAATTGTCTGGGGCATTTGAAGGGGTTCCAGGAGGCAGTGAGGACCAGCATCACTTTTCCCCGCTGGCACCTTTGCTGTGGCAGCAAAAGCTGGACGTTTGTCTTTTTTCCTCCGGAGGGCGCCGAAAGTGAAAAAAGGTGCTTTTGAGGCTAGAGTGCGCAGGAAAGCAGAGAGGGCCAAATTGTCTGGGGCATTTGAAGGGGTTCCAGGAGGCAGTGAGGACCAGCATCACTTTTCCCCGCTGGCACCTTTGCTGTGGCAGCAAAAGCTGGACGTTTGTCTTTTTTGCTCCGGAGGGCGCCGATACTGAAAAAAGGTGCTTTTGAGGCTAGAGTGCGCAGGAAAGCAGAGAGGGCCAAATTGTCTGGGGCATTTGAAGGGGTTCCAGGAGGCAGTGAGGACCAGCATCACTTTTCCCCGCTGGCACCTTTGCTGTGGCAGCAAAAGCTGGACGTTTGTCTTTTTTGCTCCGGAGGGCGCCGATACTGAAAAAAGGTGCTTTTGAGGCTAGAGTGCGCAGGAAAGCAGAGAGGGCCAAATTGTCTGGGGCATTTGAAGGGGTTCCAGGAGGCAGTGAGGACCAGCATCACTTTTCCCCGCTGGCACCTTTGCTGTGGCAGCAAAAGCTGGACGTTTGTCTTTTTTCCTCTGGGGGGCGCCGAAAGTGAAAAAAGGTGCTTTTGAGGCTAGAGTGCGCAGGAAAGCAGAGAGGGCCAAATTGTCTGGGGCATTTGAAGGGGTTCCAGGAGGCAGTGAGGACCAGCATCACTTTTCCCCGCTGGCACCTTTGCTGTGGCAGCAAAAGCTGGACGTTTGTCTTTTTTCCTCCGGAGGGCGCCGAAAGTGAAAAAAGGTGCTTTTGAGGATAGAGTGCGCAGGAAAGCAGAGAGGGCCAAATTGTCTGGGGCATTTGAAGGGGTTCCAGGAGGCAGTGAGGACCAGCATCACTTTTCCCCGCTGGCACCTTTGCTGTGGCAGCAAAAGCTGGACGTTTGTCTTTTTTCCTCCGGAGGGCGCCGAAAGTGAAAAAAGGTGCTTTTGAGGCTAGAGTGCGCAGGAAAGCAGAGAGGGCCAAATTGTCTGGGGCATTTGAAGGGGTTCCAGGAGGCAGTGAGGACCAGCATCACTTTTCCCCGCTGGCACCTTTGCTGTGGCAGCAAAAGCTGGACGTTTGTCTTTTTTGCTCCGGAGGGCGCCGATACTGAAAAAAGGTGCTTTTGAGGCTAGAGTGCGCAGGAAAGCAGAGAGGGCCAAATTGTCTGGGGCATTTGAAGGGGTTCCAGGAGGCAGTGAGGACCAGCATCACTTTTCCCCGCTGGCACCTTTGCTGTGGCAGCAAAAGCTGGACGTTTGTCTTTTTTGCTCCGGAGGGCGCCGATACTGAAAAAAGGTGCTTTTGAGGCTAGAGTGCGCAGGAAAGCAGAGAGGGCCAAATTGTCTGGGGCATTTGAAGGGGTTCCAGGAGGCAGTGAGGACCAGCATCACTTTTCCCCGCTGGCACCTTTGCTGTGGCAGCAAAAGCTGGACGTTTGTCTTTTTTCCTCTGGGGGGCGCCGAAAGTGAAAAAAGGTGCTTTTGAGGCTAGAGTGCGCAGGAAAGCAGAGAGGGCCAAATTGTCTGGGGCATTTGAAGGGGTTCCAGGAGGCAGTGAGGACCAGCATCACTTTTCCCCGCTGGCACCTTTGCTGTGGCAGCAAAAGCTGGACGTTTGTCTTTTTTCCTCTGGGGGGCGCCGAAAGTGAAAAAAGGTGCTTTTGAGGCTAGAGTGCGCAGGAAAGCAGAGAGGGCCAAATTGTCTGGGGCATTTGAAGGGGTTCCAGGAGGCAGTGAGGACCAGCATCACTTTTCCCCGCTGGCACCTTTGCTGTGGCAGCAAAAGCTGGACGTTTGTCTTTTTTCCTCCGGAGGGCGCCGAAAGTTAAAAAAGGTGCTTTTGAGGCTAGAGTGCGCAGGAAAGCAGAGAGGGCCAAATTGTCTGGGGCATTTGAAGGGGTTCCAGGAGGCAGTGAGGACCAGCATCACTTTTCCCCGCTGGCACCTTTGCTGTGGCAGCAAAAGCTGGACGTTTGTCTTTTTTGCTCCGGAGGGCGCCGAAAGTGAAAAAAGGTGCTTTTGAGGCTAGAGTGCGCAGGAAAGCAGAGAGGGCCAAATTGTCTGGGGCATTTGAAGGGGTTCCAGGAGGCAGTGAGGACCAGCATCACTTTTCCCCGCTGGCACCTTTGCTGTGGCAGCAAAAGCTGGACGTTTGTCTTTTTTCCTCCGGAGGGCGCCGAAAGTGAAAAAAGGTGCTTTTGAGGCTAGAGTGCGCAGGAAAGCAGAGAGGGCCAAATTGTCTGGGGCATTTGAAGGGGTTCCAGGAGGCAGTGAGGACCAGCATCACTTTTCCCCGCTGGCACCTTTGCTGTGGCAGCAAAAGCTGGACGTTTGTCTTTTTTGCTCCGGAGGGCGCCGATACTGAAAAAAGGTGCTTTTGAGGCTAGAGTGCGCAGGAAAGCAGAGAGGGCCAAATTGTCTGGGGCATTTGAAGGGGTTCCAGGAGGCAGTGAGGACCAGCATCACTTTTCCCCGCTGGCACCTTTGCTGTGGCAGCAAAAGCTGGACGTTTGTCTTTTTTGCTCCGGAGGGCGCCGATACTGAAAAAAGGTGCTTTTGAGGCTAGAGTGCGCAGGAAAGCAGAGAGGGCCAAATTGTCTGGGGCATTTGAAGGGGTTCCAGGAGGCAGTGAGGACCAGCATCACTTTTCCCCGCTGGCACCTTTGCTGTGGCAGCAAAAGCTGGACGTTTGTCTTTTTTCCTCTGGGGGGCGCCGAAAGTGAAAAAAGGTGCTTTTGAGGCTAGAGTGCGCAGGAAAGCAGAGAGGGCCAAATTGTCTGGGGCATTTGAAGGGGTTCCAGGAGGCAGTGAGGACCAGCATCACTTTTCCCCGCTGGCACCTTTGCTGTGGCAGCAAAAGCTGGACGTTTGTCTTTTTTCCTCCGGAGGGCGCCGAAAGTGAAAAAAGGTGCTTTTGAGGATAGAGTGCGCAGGAAAGCAGAGAGGGCCAAATTGTCTGGGGCATTTGAAGGGGTTCCAGGAGGCAGTGAGGACCAGCATCACTTTTCCCCGCTGGCACCTTTGCTGTGGCAGCAAAAGCTGGACGTTTGTCTTTTTTCCTCCGGAGGGCGCCGAAAGTGAAAAAAGGTGCTTTTGAGGCTAGAGTGCGCAGGAAAGCAGAGAGGGCCAAATTGTCTGGGGCATTTGAAGGGGTTCCAGGAGGCAGTGAGGACCAGCATGACTTTTCCCCGCTGGCACCTTTGCTGTGGCAGCAAAAGCTGGACGTTTGTCTTTTTTGCTCCGGAGGGCGCCGAAAAGTGAAAAAAGGTGCTTTTGAGGCTAGAGTGCGCAGGAAAGCAGAGAGGGCCAAATTGTCTGGGGCATTTGAAGGGGTTCCAGGGAGGCAGTGAGGACCAGCATCACTTTTCCCCGCTGGCACCTTTGCTGTGGCAGCAAAAAGCTGGACGTTTGTCTTTTTTGCTCCGGAGGGCGCCGATACTGAAAAAAGGTGCTTTTGAGGCTAGAGTGCGCAGGAAAGCAGAGAGGGCCAAATTGTCTGGGGCATTTGAAGGGGTTCCAGGAGGCAGTGAGGACCAGCATCACTTTTCCCCGCTGGCACCTTTGCTGTGGCAGCAAAAGCTGGACGTTTGTCTTTTTTCCTCTGGGGGCGCCGAAAGTGAAAAAAGGTGCTTTTGAGGCTAGAGTGCGCAGGAAAGCAGAGAGGGCCAAATTGTCTGGGGCATTTGAAGGGGTTCCAGGAGGCAGTGAGGACCAGCATCACTTTTCCCCGCTGGCACCTTTGCTGTGGCAGCAAAAGCTGGGACGTTTGTCTTTTTTCCTCTGGGGGGCGCCGAAAGTGAAAAAAGGTGCTTTTGAGGCTAGAGTGCGCAGGAAAGCAGAGAGGGCCAAATTGTCTGGGGCATTTGAAGGGGTTCCAGGAGGCAGTGAGGACCAGCATCACTTTTCCCCGCTGGCACCTTTGCTGTGGCAGCAAAAGCTGGACGTTTGTCTTTTTTGCTCCAAACAGCGGCGAAAGCGAAAAAAGGTGCTTTTGAGGCTAGAGTGCGCAGGAAAGCAGAGAGGGCCAAATTGTCTGGGGCATTTGAAGGGGTTCCAGGAGGCAGTGAGGACCAGCATCACTTTTCCCCGCTGGCACCTTTGCTGTGGCAGCAAAAGCTGGACGTTTGTCTTTTTTGCTCCAAACAGCGGCGAAAGCGAAAAAAGGTGCTTTTGAGGATAGAGTCGGCAGGAAAGCAGAGAGGGCCAAATTGTCTGGGGCATTTGAAGGGGTTCCAGGAGGCAGTGAGGACCAGCATCACTTTTCCCCCGCTGGCACCTTTGCTGTGGCAGCAAAGCTGGACGTTTGTCTTTTTTGCTCCGGAGGGCGCCGAAAGTGAAAAAAGGTGCTTTTGAGGCTAGAGTGCGCAGGAAAGCAGAGAGGGCCAAATTGTCTGGGGCATTTGAAGGGGTTCCAGGAGGCAGTGAGGACCAGCATCACTTTTCCCCGCTGGCACCTTTGCTGTGGCAGCAAAAGCTGGACGTTTGTCTTTTTTCCTCTGGGGGGCGCCGAAAGTGAAAAAAGGTGCTTTTGAGGCTAGAGTCGGCAGGAAAGCAGAGAGGGCCAAATTGTCTGGGGCATTTGAAGGGGTTCCAGGAGGCAGTGAGGACCAGCATCACTTTTCCCCGCTGGCACCTTTGCTGTGGCAGCAAAGCTGGACGTTTGTCTTTTTTGCTCCGGAGGGCGCCGAAAGTGAAAAAAGGTGCTTTTGAGGCTAGAGTGCGCAGGAAAGCAGAGAGGGCCAAATTGTCTGGGGCATTTGAAGGGGTTCCAGGAGGCAGTGAGGACCAGCATCACTTTTCCCCGCTGGCACCTTTGCTGTGGCAGCAAAAGCTGGACGTTTGTCTTTTTTCCTCTGGGGGGCGCCGAAAGTGAAAAAGGTGCTTTTGAGGCTAGAGTGCGCAGGAAAGCAGAGAGGGCCAAATTGTCTGGGGCATTTGAAGGGGTTCCAGGAGGCAGTGAGGACCAGCATCACTTTTCCCCGCTGGCACCTTTGCTGTGGCAGCAAAAGCTGGACGTTTGTCTTTTTTGCTCCAAACAGCGGCGAAAGCGAAAAAAGGTGCTTTTTGAGGCTAGAGTGCGCAGGAAAGCAGAGAGGGCCAAATTGTCTGGGGCATTTGAAGGGGTTCCAGGAGGCAGTGAGGACCAGCATCACTTTTCCCCGCTGGCACCTTTGCTGTGGCAGCAAAAGCTGGACGTTTGTCTTTTTTGCTCCGGAGGGCGCCGAAAGTGAAAAAAGGTGCTTTTGAGGCTAGAGTGCGCAGGAAAGCAGAGAGGGCCAAATTGTCTGGGGCATTTGAAGGGGTTCCAGGAGGCAGTGAGGACCAGCATCACTTTTCCCCGCTGGCACCTTTGCTGTGGCAGCAAAAGCTGGACGTTTGTCTTTTTTCCTCCGGAGGGCGCCGAAAGTGAAAAAAGGTGCTTTTGAGGCTAGAGTGCGCAGGAAAGCAGAGAGGGCCAAATTGTCTGGGGCATTTGAAGGGGTTCCAGGAGGCAGTGAGGACCAGCATCACTTTTCCCCGCTGGCACCTTTGCTGTGGCAGCAAAAGCTGGACGTTTGTCTTTTTTCCTCCGGAGGGCGCCGAAAGTGAAAAAAGGTGCTTTTGAGGCTAGAGTGCGCAGGAAAGCAGAGAGGGCCAAATTGTCTGGGGCATTTGAAGGGGTTCCAGGAGGCAGTGAGGACCAGCATCACTTTTCCCCGCTGGCACCTTTGCTGTGGCAGCAAAAGCTGGACGTTTGTCTTTTTTTGCTCCGGAGGGCGCCGAAAGTGAAAAAAGGTGCTTTTGAGGATAGAGTGCGCAGGAAAGCAGAGAGGGCCAAATTGTCTGGGGCATTTGAAGGGGTTCCAGGAGGCAGTGAGGACCAGCATCACTTTTCCCCGCTGGCACCTTTGCTGTGGCAGCAAAAGCTGGACGTTTGTCTTTTTTCCTCTGGGGGGGCGCCGAAAGTGAAAAAAGGTTGCTTTTTGAGGCTAGAGTGCGCAGGAAAGCAGAGAGGGCCAAATTGTCCTGGGGCATTTGAAGGGGTTCCAGGAGGCAGTGAGGGACC